>NW_028292575.1:3234796-3349460 GCF_029948245.1 Actinia tenebrosa | reverse complement strand
TACGCATATTTGTTAAAAAGGTGTGAAAATGGCCCTAAATTGATCACAAACATGGCTATAGGTCCATGCTTTTACCTTAAAATGGCCAAAAATGACCTATTTTGCATCCCATAAGTATGCATATTTTTCAAAAAGGTGTGAAAATGGACCAAAATTGATCAAAACATGGGCTATAGTCTATGCTTTTACCTGAAAATGTCCAAAAATGACCTATTGTGCATCCCGAATAAATTATGCATATTTTTCAAAAAGGTGTGAAAATGGCCCAAAATCGATCAAAATGATGTGCTAGAGTCCATCCTTTTTACCTGAAAGTGGCCAAAAAGGACTATTTTTCATTTACCATAAATTACGCATAGTTTTTCAAAAAGGTGTGAAAATGCCAAAATCGATCAAAACCATGGGCTATAGTCCATGCTTTTTACCTGAAAATGGTCCAAAATGACCTATTTTGCATCACCAATAAATTACGCATATTTTTCAAAAAGGTGTGAAAATGGGCCCAAATCTATGAAAACCATGGGCTATAGTCCATGCTTTTTACCTGAAAATGGCCAAAATGACATATTTTGGCATCACAATAAATTATGCATATTTTTCAAAAGGTGTGAAAATGGCCCAAATCGATCAAAATGATGGGCTATAGTCCCATCCTTTTTACATGAAAGTGGCCAAAAATGAACCTATGTTTCATTTACCCATAAATTACGCATATTTTTCAAAAAGGTGTGAAATGCGCAAAATCGATCAAAACCATGGGCTATAAGTCCCATGCTTTATTTTACTGAAATGGTCCAAAATGGACCTATTTTGCATCACCATAAATTACGCATATTTATTCAAAAATGTGTGAAAGATGGCCTAAAATCGATCAAGCTATGGGCTATAGTCATCTTTACTAAAATGGCACCAAAGGATCTATTTTTGCATCCCCATAAATTATGCATATTTTTCAAAAGGGTGAAAATGGCCTGGCAAAATCGATCAAACCATAGGGCTATAAGTCATGCTTTTACCTGAAAATGGCCGCAAACGACCTATTTTGCATCACCAATTAAATTATGCATATTTTTCGAAAAGATGTGAAAATGGTCGCAAAATTGATCAAACCATGGGCTAATAGTCCTAGCTTTTTAACTGAAAATGGCCAAAAATGACCTATTTTTCATTACCATAAGTTAACGCATAGTTTCAAAAGGTGTGAAAAATGTCCCAAAATCGATCACAACCATGGGCTATAGTCCATGCTTTTAACCTGAAAATGTCCAAAATGACCTATTTTTCATCACCAATAAATTATGCATATTTTTCAAAAAGGTGTGAAAATGGCCCAAAATCGATCAAAATGATGGGCTATAGTCCATGCTTTTTACCTGAAAGTGGCCAAAATGACCTATTTTTCATTTACCAGAAATTACTGCATATTTTTCAAAAAGGTGTGAAAATTGGCCCAAAATCGATCAAAACCATGGGCTATAGTCCATGCTTTTACCTGAAAATGTCCCAAAGACATATTTTGCATCACCAATAAATTATCATATTTTTTCAAAAAGGGTGTGACAAAAATGGCCCAAAATCGATCAAATATGATGGCTATAGTCCATCCGTTTTACCTGAAATAACATGTGCCAAATGACCTATTTTCAATTTCCCTAATTTACGCATATTTTTCAAGGTGTGAACATGTCCGCAATAATTGATCAAAACCGTGGGTCAATAGTCCATGCTTTTACCTGAAAATGTCCAAAATTACCTATTTTGCCTTCCAATAATTCTGCATATTGTTCAAAAAGGTGTGAAAATGGCCCAAAATCGATCAAAAAAACCATGGGCTATAGTCCATCCTTTTACCTAAAATTTCAAAATGTCCAAAAATGACCCGGTATTTGCCCCCTACCCCATAAATTATGCATTTTTTTCAAAAAGTGTGAAAATGGCCCAAAATCGAATCAAAACATGGGCTATAGTCATGCTTTTTACCTGAAAGTGGCCAAAAGGACGTATTTTTCATTTACCATAATTACTCATATCTTTGAAAAGGGTTGAAAATGGCCCAAAATCGATCAAAACCATGGGCTTATAGTCCAATCACACTTTTAACCTGAAAATGGCCAAAAATGACCTATTTGTGCATCACCAATAAATTATATGCATATTTTTCAAAAAGGTGTGAAAAGGGCCCAAAATCGATGAAAACCATGGGCGATAGTCTATAGTCCTTTTTGACCTGAAAAATGGCGCAAACATGACCTATTTGCATCCCCAAAATAAATTATGCATATTTTTGCAAAAAGGTTGTGAAAATGGCCTAAAATCGATCAAATTGATGGGCTATAGTCCCATGCTACTTTTAACCTGAAAATGGCCAAAAATGACCTATTTTATCATCCCCATAAATTACGGCATATTTTTCAAAAAGGTGTGAAAATGGCCCAAAATCGATCAAAAACCATGGGCTATAGTCCATGCTTTTTACCTGAAATGGCCAAAAATGACCTATTTGCATCCCCAATAAATTATGCATATTTTTCAAAAAGGTGTTGAAATGGCCAAAAATCGATCAAAACCATGGGCTATAGTCCATGCTTTTTACCTGAAATGTCCCCAAAAATGACCTATTTTGCATTCACCATTAATTACGCATATTTTTCAAAAAGGTGTGAAAAATGGCCCCAAATCGATCAAAGCCATGGGCATAGTCCATCCTTTTACCTGAAAATGGCCAAAAGGATCTATTTTGCATCCCCAATAAATTATGCATATTTTTCAAAACGGTGTGAAAATGGCCCAAAATTAGATCACAAACATGGGCTATAGACCATGCTTTTTACCTGAAAATGGCCAAAAATGACCTATTTTGCATCCCCAATAAATTACGCATATTTTTCAAAAAGGGTGTGAAAATGGCCCAAAATCGATCAAAAACCATGGGCTATAGTCAATGCTTTTACCTGAAAATGTCCAAAAAGTACCTATTTTGCATCCCCAATAAATTATGCATATTTTTCAAAAAGGTGTGAAAATGGCCCAAAATCGATCAAAACCATGGGCTATAGTCCATGCTTTTTACCTGAAAGTGTCCAAAAATGACCTATTTTGCATCCCCAATAAATTATGCATATTTTTCAAAAAGGTGTGAAAATGGCCCAAAATCGATCAAAATGATGGGCTATAGTCCATGCTTTTTACCTGAAAATGGCCAAAAATGACCTATTTTGCACACCCCATAAATTACGCATATTTTTTAAAAAGGTGTGAAAATGGCCCAAAATTGATCAAAAACATGGGCTATAGTCCATGCTTTTTACCTGAAAATGTCCAAAAATGACCTATTTTGCATCCCCAATAAATTATGCATATTTTTCAAAAAGGTGTGAAAATGGCTCAAAATCGATCAAAATGATGGGCTATAGTCCATGCTTTTTACCTGAAAATGGCCAAAAATGACCTATTTTTCATTTCCCATAAATTACGCATATTTTTCAAAAAGGTGTGAAAATGGCCCAAAATCGATCAAAACCATGGGCTATAGTCCATGCTTTTAACCTGAAAATGGCCAAAAATGACCTATTTTGCATCACCAATAAATTATGCATATTTTTCAAAAAGGTGTGAAAATGGCCCAAAATCGATCAAAATGATGGGCTATAGTCCATGCTTTTTACCTGAAAGTGGCCAAAAACGACCTATTTTTCATTTACCATAAATTACGCATATTTTTCAAAAAGGTGTGAAAATGGCCCAAAATCGATCAAAACCATGGGCTATAGTCCATGCTTTTTACCTGAAAATGTCCAAAATGACCTATTTTGCATCACCAATAAATTATGCATATTTTTCAAAAAGGTGTGAAAATGGCCCAAAATCGATCAAAATGATGGGCTATAGTCCATCCTTTTTACCGGAAAGTGGCCAAAAATGACCTATTTTTCATTTCCCATAAATTACGCATATTTTTCAAAAAGGTGTGAAAATGGCCCAAAATCGATCAAAACCGTGGGCTATAGTCCATGCTTTTTACCTGAAAATGTCCAAAAATGACCTATTTTGCATCCCCAATAAATTATGCATATTTTTCAAAAAGGTGTGAAAATGGCCCAAAATCGATCAAAATGATGGGCTATAGTCCATGCTTTTTACCTGAAAGTGGCCAAAAATGACCTATTTTGTATCTCCAATAAATTATGCATATGTTTCAAAAAGGTGTGAAAATGGCTCAAAATCGATCAAAATGATGGGCTATAGTCCATGCTTTTTACCTGAAAATGTCCAAAAATGACCTATTTTGCATCACCAATAAATTACGCATATTTTTCAAAAAGGTGTGAAAATGGCCCAAAATCGATCAAAGCCATGGGCTATAGTCCATCTTTTTACATGAAAATGGCCAAAAAGGATCTATTTTGCATCCCCAATAAATTACGCATATTTTTCAAAAAGGTGTGAAAATGGCCCAAAATCGATCAAAACCATGGGCTATAGACCATGCTTTTTACCTGAAAATGGCCAAAAATGATCTATTTTGCATCCCCAATAAATTACGCATATTTTTCAAAAAGGTGTGAAAATGGCCCAAAATCGATCAAAACCATGGGCTATAGTCCATGCTTTTTACCTGAAAATGTCCAAAATGACATATTTTGCATCACCAATAAATTATGCATATTTTTCAAAAAGGTGTGAAAATGGCCCAAAATCGATCAAAATGATGGGCTATAGTCCATCCTTTTTACCTGAAAGTGGCCAAAAATGACCTATTTTTAATTTCCCATAAATTACGCATATTTTTCAAAAAGGTGTGAAAATGTCCCAAAATCGATCAAAACCGTGGGCTATAGTCCATGCTTTTTACCTGAAAATGTCCAAAAATGACCTATTTTGCAACCCCAATAAATTACGCATATTTTTCAAAAGGTGTGAAAATGGCCCAAAATCGATCAAATTGATGGGCTATAGTCCATCCCTTTTACCTGAAAATGGCCAAAAATGACCTATTTTGCACACCCCATAAATTACGCATATTTTTTAAAAAGGTGTGAAAATGGCCCAAAATTGATCACAAACATGGGCTATAGTCCATGCTTTTTACCTGAAAATGGCCAAAAATGACCTATTTTGCATCCCCAATAAATTATGCATATTTTTCAAAAAGGTGTGAAAATGGCCCAAAATTGATCAAAACCATGGGCTATAGTCTATGCTTTTTACCTGAAAATGTCCAAAAATGACCTATTTTGCATCCCCAATAAATTATGCATATTTTTAAAAAAGGTGTGAAAATGGCCCAAAATCGATCAAAATGATGTGCTATAGTCCATCCTTTTTACCTGAAAGTGGCCAAAAAGGACGTATTTTTCATTTACCATAAATTACGCATATTTTTAAAAAAGGTGTGAAAATGGCCAAAAATCGATCAAAACCATGGGCTATAGTCCATGCTTTTTACCTGAAAATGTCCAAAAATGACCTATTTTGCATCCCCAATAAATTACGCATATTTTTCAAAAAGGTGTGAAAATGGCCCAAAATCGATCAAAACCATGGGCTATAGTCCATGCTTTTTACCTGAAAATGTCCAAAAATGACCTATTTTGCATCCCCAATAAATTATGCATATTTTTCAAAAAGGTGTGAAAATGGCCCAAAATCGATCAAAACCATGGGCTATAGTCCATGCTTTTTACCTGAAAGTGTCCAAAAATGACCTATTTTGCATCCCCAATAAATTATGCATATGTTTCAAAAAGGTGTGAAAATGGCTCAAAATCGATCAAAATGATGGGCTATAGTCCATGCTTTTTACCTGAAAATGGCCAAAAATGACCTATTTTGCACACCCCATAAATTACGCATATTTTTTAAAAAGGTGTGAAAATGGCCCAAAATTGATCAAAAACATGGGCTATAGTCCATGCTTTTTACCTGAAAATGTCCAAAAATGACCTATTTTGCATCCCCAATAAATTATGCATATTTTTCAAAAAGGTGTGAAAATGGCTCAAAATCGATCAAAATGATGGGCTATAGTCCATGCTTTTTACCTGAAAATGGCCAAAAATGACCTATTTTTCATTTCCCATAAATTACGCATATTTTTCAAAAAGGTGTGAAAATGGCCCAAAATCGATCAAAACCATGGGCTATAGTCCATGCTTTTAACCTGAAAATGGCCAAAAATGACCTATTTTGCATCACCAATAAATTATGCATATTTTTCAAAAAGGTGTGAAAATGGCCCAAAATCGATCAAAATGATGGGCTATAGTCCATGCTTTTTACCTGAAAGTGGCCAAAAACGACCTATTTTTCATTTACCATAAATTACGCATATTTT
The DNA here is from genome assembly GCF_029948245.1 of Actinia tenebrosa. NCBI lineage: Eukaryota > Metazoa > Cnidaria > Anthozoa > Actiniaria > Actiniidae > Actinia > Actinia tenebrosa. The sequence goes on along the minus strand of NW_028292575.1, from coordinate 3,343,126 downwards.
TCAAAAAGGTGTGAAAATGGCCCAAAATCGATCAAAACCATGGGCTATAGTCCATGCTTTTTACCTGAAAATGTCCAAAATGACCTATTTTGCATCACCAATAAATTATGCATATTTTTCAAAAAGGTGTGAAAATGGCCCAAAATCGATCAAAATGATGGGCTATAGTCCATCCTTTTTACCGGAAAGTGGCCAAAAATGACCTATTTTTCATTTCCCATAAATTACGCATATTTTTCAAAAAGGTGTGAAAATGGCCCAAAATCGATCAAAACCATGGGCTATAGTCCATGCTTTTTACCTGAAAATGTCCAAAAATGACCTATTTTGCATCCCAATAAATTATGCATATTTTTCAAAAAGGTGTGAAAATGGCCCAAAATCGATCAAAATAATGGGCTATAGTCCATGCTTTTTACCTGAAAGTGGCCAAAAATGACCTATTTTGTATCTCCAATAAATTATGCATATGTTTCAAAAAGGTGTGAAAATGGCTCAAAATCGATCAAAATGATGGGCTATAGTCCATGCTTTTTACCTGAAAATGGCCAAAAATGACCTATTTTTCATTTCCCATAAATTACGCATATTTTTCAAAAAGGTGTGAAAATGGCCCAAAATCGATCAAAGCCATGGGCTATAGTCCATGCTTTTAACCTGAAAATGTCCAAAAATGACCTATTTTGCATCACCAATAAATTATGCATATTTTTCAAAAAGGTGTGAAAATGGCCCAAAATCGATCAAAATGATGGGCTATAGTCCATGCTTTTTACCTGAAAATGGCCAAAAATGACCTATTTTTCATTTCCCATAAATTACGCATATTTTTCAAAAAGGTGTGAAAATGGCCCAAAATCGATCAAAACCATGGGAAGGAAGGAAGGAAGGAAGGAAAGAAGCTTCTTTATTTTGCCACGGTAAAAACATCAGTCGATTGCCTAAAAATATTTAAAAGTAAAGATTTACGATTAAAAAGCTAGTTACTGTTTTACATGTTTGCCGTGGAGCCCTTAGTTACAACTTTTCTTACTGTACAAACTATCAATTTCCGTTTTAAATTTTCGTACTGACTTGACCTCTTTTATATTTAACGGTAGGTCATTCCACAATTTTGCCCCACTATAGCTGAATGATCGTTTTAGATATTCAGTGTGTGGCTTAGGTATTGACAGTTTATGATCATGATTTCGAAGGTTGTATTTAGTATGGTAGTCGGAGAAAAGGTTTTGTAAGTAAACTGGTGTACGTCCCTGCATCGTCTTAAACATTAGTAGGGCTTTTTGTTTTTTACGACGAACTGCAAGTGTATCCCAGTTTAATTGGTCAAGGAGATGGCTAGATCTTATGTCATAGTTAGATCTTGTGATAACTCTAGCCGCTCGATTTTGACGCTTTTGTAGTTGAACACATAGTTTATCACTTAATCCATCCCAAACTGCACTACAATAGTCCAGTTTGGGTAGAATTAAGGCTTCGTAGATTTGGATGGCACTATCGGTCGAAATAAATGGGCGAACACGTTTTAGAGCCCCTATACTTGAAGAGATTTTCTTCGAAATGTTGTTAACATGTTCTGACCAATTAAGGTTTTTATCGATAGTGACACCCAAAGATTTGGTGTGATCAACTTGTTTAACGCTAGCTCCATTAATCGCAATATTAATAGTGGAATCGCATTGCGCTGTGAACTTTTGGCGGGACCCAATAATCATAAATTCCGTTTTCGCTACATTCAAGCTTAGCTTATTTGCTAACAACCACTGATGTATATTAGTGAGTTCAGTGTTGATGCTTGGTTCCAAGTCTCCTACATTTTTACCATGAACGCTGATGCTGGTATCATCAGCAAACATTCTTGTTATGGCTTGCGCCAAACAATTTGGTAAGTCATTAATATACAGGAGAAATAAAAGTGGGCCTAAATTACTGCCTTGTGGTACACCGCAGCTCACAGTACAAGGCTCAGACAGACTTCCGTTAACACTGCACAGCTGAGACCTCGTCAGTAAATAAGAACGGAACCACTTGAGTGAGCCTTCATCTACACCATAATTCGATAGTTTGGACAAAAGAATTTCATGATCTATGGTGTCGAAGGCTTTTTGGAGGTCTATGAAGATTACTCCGTTAAGTAGTCCCTTGTCTATATTAACTGACCATTCGTTCGTTGCTTCGAGCAACGCGGTGACAGTGCTGTGCAGGGAGCGAAAGCCTGACTGGCATTCCGTCAATAACTGGTTTTCATTCAAATAATCGTATAGTTGATCATAAACGATCTTCTCAAATATCTTTGAAGCAGTGGGAATGACCGAGATTGGGCGATAATTGTTTAGGTCAGTTTTCTCCCCTTTTTTAAATATAGGCGTTACTTTCGCTATTTTCCACTCCCTAGGAAAAATGCCCATTTTAATAGATTGTCGAAAAATCACAGTGAGAGATGGTCCCACTATAGAGGCGGACATTTTTAGCAATTTGTTGGGTATGTTATCTAAGCCTGCAGCTTTCTTTTCCTTTATACTTCCTAACAAGTCCTACCATTCCCATGCATTATGCATGGGCTATAGTCCATGCTTTTTACCTGAAAGTGGCCAAAAATGACCTATTTTGCATCTCCAATAAATTATGCATATGTTTCAAAAAGGTGTGAAAATGGCTCAAAATCGATCAAAATGATGGGCTATAGTCCATGCTTTTTACCTGAAAATGGCCAAAAATGACCTATTTTTCATTTCCCATAAATTACGCATATTTTTCAAAAAGGTGTGAAAATGGCCCAAAATCGATCAAAACCATGGGCTATAGTCCATGCTTTTAACCTGAAAATGTCCAAAAATGACCTATTTTGCATCACCAATAAATTATGCATATTTTTCAAAAAGGTGTGAAAATGGCCCAAAATCGATCAAAATGATGGGCTATAGTCCATGCTTTTTACCTGAAAATGGCCAAAAATGACCTATTTTTCATTTCCCATAAATTACGCATATTTTTCAAAAAGGTGTGAAAATGGCCAAAAATCGATCAAAACCATGGGCTATAGTCCATGCTTTTTACCTGAAAATATCCAAAAATGACCTATTTTGCATCACCAATAAATTATGCATATTTCTCAAAAAGGTGTGAAAATGGCCCAAAATCGATCAAAATGATGGGCTATAGTCCATGCTTTTTACCTGAAAGTGGCCAAAAATGACCTATTTTTAATTTCCCATAAATTACGCATATTTTTCAAAAAGGTGTGAAAATGGCCCAAAATCGATCAAAACCATGGGCTATAGTCCATGCTTTTTACCTGAAAATGGCCAAAAATGACCTATTTTGCATCCCCAATAAATTATGCATATTTTTCAAAAAGGTGTGAAAATGGCCCAAAATCGATCAAATTGATGGGCTATAGTCCATCCCTTTTATCTGAAAATGGCCAAAAATGACCTATTTTGCACACCCCATAAATTACGCATATTTTTTAAAAAGGTGTGAAAATGGCCCAAAATTGATCAAAACCATGGGCTATAGTCCATGCTTTTTACCTGAAAATGGCCAAAAATGACCTATTTTTCATTTACCATAAATTACGCATATTTACCAAAAAGATGTGAAAATGGCCCAAAATCGATCAAAACCATGGGCTATAGTCCATCCCTTTTACCTGAAAATGGCCAAAAATGACCTATTTTTCATTTACCATAAATTACGCATATTTTTCAAAAAGGTGTGAAAATGGCCCAAAATCGATCAAATTGATGGGCTATAGTCCATCCCTTTTACCTGAAAATGGCCAAAAATGACCTATTTTGCACACCCCATAAATTACGCATATTTTTTAAAAAGGTGTGAAAATGGCCAAAAATTGATCACAAACATGGGCTATAGTCCATGCTTTTTACCTGAAAATGTCCAAAAATGACCTATTTTGCATCCCCAATAAATTATGCATATTTTTCAAAAAGGTGTGAAAATGGCCCAAAATTGATCAAAACCATGGGCTATAGTCCATGCTTTTTACCTGAAAATGTCCAAAAATGGCCTATTTTGCATCCCCAATAAATTATGCATATTTTTCAAAAAGGTGTGAAAATGGCCCAAAATCGATCAAAATGATGTGCTATAGTCCATCCTTTTTACCTGAAAGTGGCCAAAAAGGACGTATTTTTCATTTACCATAAATTACGCATATTTTTCAAAAAGGTGTGAAAATGGCCCAAAATCGATCAAAACCATGGGCTATAGTCCATGCTTTTTACCTGAAAATGTCCAAAAATGACCTATTTTGCATCACCAATAAATTACGCATATTTTTCAAAAAGGTGTGAAAATGGCCTAAAATCGATCAAAGCTATGGGCTATAGTCCATCTTTGTACATGAAAATGGCCAAAAAGGATCTATTTTGCATCCCCAATAAATTATGCATATTTTTCAAAAAGGCGTGAAAATGGCCTAAAATCGATCAAAACCATGGTCTATAATCCATGCTTTTTACCTGAAAATGGCCGAAACGACCTATTTTGCATCACCAATAAATTATGCATATTTTTCAAAAAGATGTGAAAATGGTCCAAAATTGATCAAAACCATGGGCTATAGTCCATGCTTTTTACCTGAAAATGGCCAAAAATGACCTATTTTTCATTTACCATAAGTTACGCATATTTTTCAAAAAGGTGTGAAAATGGCCCAAAATCGATCAAAACCATAGGCTATAGTCCATGCTTTTAACCTGAAAATGTCCAAAAATGACCTATTTTGCATCACCAATAAATTATGCATATTTTTCAAAAAGGTGTGAAAATGGCCCAAAATCGATCAAAATGATGGGCTATAGTCCATGCTTTTTACCTGAAAGTGGCCAAAAATGACCTATTTTTCATTTACCATAAATTACGCATATTTTTCAAAAAGGTGTGAAAATGGCCCAAAATCGATCAAAACCATGGGCTATAGTCCATGCTTTTTACCTGAAAATGTCCAAAATGACATATTTTGCATCACCAATAAATTATGCATATTTTTCAAAAAGGTGTGAAAATGGCCCAAAATCGATCAAAATGATGGGCTATAGTCCATCCTTTTTACCTGAAAGTGGCCAAAAATGACCTATTTTTAATTTCCCATAAATTACGCATATTTTTCAAAAAGGTGTGAAAATGGCCCAAAATCGATCAAAACCGTGGGCTATAGTCCATGCTTTTTACCTGAAAATGTCCAAAAATGACCTATTTTGCATCCCCAATAAATTATGCATATTTTTCAAAAAGGTGTGAAAATGGCCCAAAATCGATCAAATTGATTGGCTATAGTCCATCCCTTTTACCTGAAAATGGCCAAAAATGACCTATTTTGCACACCCCATAAATTACGCATATTTTTTAAAAAGGTGTGAAAATGGCCCAAAATTGATCACAAACATGGGCTATAGTCCATGCTTTTTACCTGAAAATGTCCAAAAATGACCTATTTTGCATCACCAATAAATTACGCATATTTTTCAAAAAGGTGTGAAAATGGCCCAAAATCGATCAAAGCCATGGGCTATAGTCCATCTTTTTACATGAAAATGGCCAAAAAGGATCTATTTTGCATCCCCAATAAATTATGCATATTTTTCAAAAAGGCGTGAAAATGGCCTAAAATCGATCAAAACCGTGGTCTATAATCCATGCTTTTTACCTGAAAATGGCCGAAACGACCTATTTTGCATCACCAATAAATTATGCATATTTTTCAAAAATATGTGAAAATGGTCCAAAATCGATCAAAACCATGGGCTATAGTCCATGCTTTTTACCTGAAAATGTCCAAAAATGATCTATTTTGCATCCCCAATAAATTATGCATGTTTTTCAAAAAGGTGTGAAAATGGCCCAAAATCGATCAAAATGATGGGCTATAGTCCATCCTTTTTACCTGAAAGTGGCCAAAAATGACCTATTTTTCATTTACCATAAGTTACGCATATCTTTGCAAAAGGGTTGAAAATGGCCCAAAATCGATCAAAACCATGGGCTATAGTCCATGCTTTTTATCTGAAAATGGCCAAAAATGACCTATTTTACATCCCCAAAAAACGTTTTGCATATTTTTGAAAAAGGTGTGAAAATGGCCCAAAATCGATCAAAACCATGGGCTATAGTCCATCCCTTTTACCTGAAAATGGCCAAAAATGACCTATTTTTCACATCCCATAAATTACGCATATTTTTCAAAAAGGTGTGAAAATGGCCCAAAATTGATCACAAACATGGGCTATAGACCATGCTTTTTACCTGAAAATGGCCAAAAATGATCTATTTTGCATCCCCAATAAATTACGCATATTTTTCAAAAAGGTGTGAAAATGGCCCAAAATCGATCAAAACCATGGGCTATAGTCCATGCTTTTTACCTGAAAATGTCCAAAAATGACCTATTTTGCATCCCCAATAAATTATGCATATTTTTCAAAAAGGTGTGAAAATGGCCCAAAATCGATCAAAACCATGGGCTATAGTCCATGCTTTTTACCTGAAAGTGGCCAAAAATGACCTATTTTGCATCCCCAATAAATTATGCATATGTTTCAAAAAGGTGTGAAAATGGCTCAAAATCGATCAAAATGATGGGCTATAGTCCATCCTTTTTACCTGAAAGTGGCCAAAAATGACCTATTTTTCATTTACCATAAGTTACGCATATCTTTGCAAAAGGGTTGAAAATGGCCCAAAATCGATCAAAACCATAGGCTATAGTCCATGCTTTTAACCTGAAAATGTCCAAAAATGACCTATTTTACATCCCCAAAAAACGTTTTGCATATTTTTGAAAAAGGTGTGAAAATGGCCCAAAATCGATCAAAACCATGGGCTATAGTCCATCCCTTTTACCTGAAAATGGCCAAAAATGACCTATTTTTCACATCCCATAAATTACGCATATTTTTCAAAAAGGTGTGAAAATGGCCCAAAATTGATCACAAACATGGGCTATAGACCATGCTTTTTACCTGAAAATGGCCAAAAATGATCTATTTTGCATCCCCAATAAATTACGCATATTTTTCAAAAAGGTGTGAAAATGGCCCAAAATCGATCAAAACCATGGGCTATAGTCCATGCTTTTTACCTGAAAATGTCCAAAAATGACCTATTTTGCATCCCCAATAAATTATGCATATTTTTCAAAAAGGTGTGAAAATGGCCCAAAATCGATCAAAACCATGGGCTATAGTCCATGCTTTTTACCTGAAAGTGGCCAAAAATGACCTATTTTGCATCCCCAATAAGTTATGCATATGTTTCAAAAAGGTGTGAAAATGGCTCAAAATCGATCAAAATGATGGGCTATAGTCCATGCTTTTTACCTGAAAATGGCCAAAAATGACCTATTTTTCATTTCCCATAAATTACGCATATTTTTCAAAAAGGTGTGAAAATGGCCCAAAATCGATCAAAACCATGGGCTATAGTCCATGCTTTTAACCTGAAAATGTCCAAAAATGACCTATTTTGCATCACCAATAAATTATGCATATTTTTCAAAAAGGTGTGAAAATGGCCCAAAATCGATCAAAATGATGGGCTATAGTCCATGCTTTTTACCTGAAAGTGGCCAAAAATGACCTATTTTTCATTTACCATAAATTACGCATATTTTTCAAAAAGGTGTGAAAATGGCCCAAAATCGATCAAAACCATGGGCTATAGTCCATGCTTTTTACCTGAAAATGTCCAAAATGACATATTTTGCATCACCAATAAATTATGCATATTTTTAAAAAAGGTGTGAAAATGGCCCAAAATCGATCAAAATGATGGGCTATAGTCCATCCTTTTTACCTGAAAGTGGCCAAAAATGACCTATTTTAATTTCCCATAAATTACGCATATTTTTCAAAAAGGTGTGAAAATGGCCCAAAATCGATCAAAACCGTGGGCTATAGTCCATGCTTTTTACCTGAAAATGTCCAAAAATGACCTATTTTGCATCCCCAATAAATTATGCATATTTTTTAAAAAGGTGTGAAAATGGCCCAAAATCGATCAAAATGATGGGCTATAGTCCATGCTTTTTACCTGAAAGTGGCCAAAAATGACCTATTTTTCATTTACCATAAATTACGCATATTTTTCAAAAAGGTGTGAAAATGGCCCAAAATCGATCAAAACCATGGGCTATAGTCCATGCTTTTTACCTGAAAATGTCCAAAATGACATATTTTGCATCACCAATAAATTATGCATATTTTTCAAAAAGGTGTGAAAATGGCCCAAAATCGATCAAAATGATGGGCTATAGTCCATCCTTTTTACCTGAAAGTGGCCAAAAATGACCTATTTTTCATTTACCATAAATTACGCATATTTTTCAAAAAGGTGTGAAAATGGCCCAAAATCGATCAAAACCGTGGGCTATAGTCCATGCTTTTTACCTGAAAATGTCCAAAAATGACCTATTTTGCATCCCCAATAAATTATGCATATTTTTCAAAAAGGTGTGAAAATGGCCCAAAATCGATCAAAACCATGGGCTATAGTCCATCCCTTTTACCTGAAAATGGCCAAAAATGACCTATTTTTCACATCCCATAAATTACGCATATTTTTCAAAAAGGTGTGAAAATGGCCCAAAATTGATCACAAACATGGGCTATAGACCATGCTTTTTACCTGAAAATGGCCAAAAATGATCTATTTTGCATCCCCAATAAATTACGCATATTTTTCAAAAAGGTGTGAAAATGGCCCAAAATCGATCAAAACCATGGGCTATAGTCCATGCTTTTTACCTGAAAATGTCCAAAAATGACCTATTTTGCATCCCCAATAAATTATGCATATGTTTCAAAAAGGTGTGAAAATGGCTCAAAATCGATCAAAATGATGGGCTATAGTCCATGCTTTTTACCTGAAAATGGCCAAAAATGACCTATTTTTCATTTCCCATAAATTACGCATATTTTTCAAAAAGGTGTGAAAATGGCCCAAAATCGATCAAAACCATGGGCTATAGTCCATGCTTTTAACCTGAAAATGTCCAAAAATGACCTATTTTGCATCCCCAATAAATTATGCATATGTTTCAAAAAGGTGTGAAAATGGCTCAAAATCGATCAAAATGATGGGCTATAGTCCATGCTTTTTACCTGAAAATGGCCAAAAATGACCTATTTTTCATTTCCCATAAATTACGCATATTTTTCAAAAAGGTGTGAAAATGGCCCAAAATCGATCAAAACCATGGGCTATAGTCCATGCTTTTAACCTGAAAATGTCCAAAAATGACCTATTTTGCATCACCAATAAATTATGCATATTTTTCAAAAAGGTGTGAAAATGGCCCAAAATCGATCAAAATGATGGGCTATAGTCCATGCTTTTTACCTGAAAGTGGCCAAAAATGACCTATTTTTCATTTACCATAAATTACGCATATTTTTCAAAAAGGTGTGAAAATGGCCAAAAATCGATCAAAACCATGGGCTATAGTCCATGCTTTTTACCTGAAAATGTCCAAAATGACATATTTTGCATCACCAATAAATTATGCATATTTTTCAAAAAGGTGTGAAAATGGCCCAAAATCGATCAAAATGATGGGCTATAGTCCATCCTTTTTACCTGAAAGTGGCCAAAAATGACCTATTTTTAATTTCCCATAAATTACGCATATTTTTCAAAAAGGTGTGAAAATGGCCCAAAATCGATCAAAACCGTGGGCTATAGTCCATGCTTTTTACCTGAAAATGTCCAAAAATGACCTATTTTGCATCCCCAATAAATTATGCATATTTTTCAAAAAGGTGTGAAAATGGCCCAAAATCGATCAAAACCATGGGCTATAGTCCATGCTTTTTACCTGAAAATGTCCAAAATGACATATTTTGCATCACCAATAAATTATGCATATTTTTCAAAAAGGTGTGAAAATGGCCCAAAATTGATCAAAATGATGGGCTATAGTCCATCCTTTTTACCTGAAAGTGGCCAAAAATGACCTATTTTTAATTTCCCATAAATTACGCATATTTTTCAAAAAGGTGTGAAAATGTCCCAAAATCGATCAAAACCCTGGGCTATAGTCCATGCTTTTTACCTGAAAGTGGCCAAAAATGACCTATTTTTCATTTCCCATAAATTACGCATATTTTTCAAAAAGGTGTGAAAATGGCCCAAAATCGATCAAAACCATGGGCTATAGTCCATGCTTTTTACCTGAAAATGTCCAAAAATGACCTATTTTGCATCACCAATAAATTACGCATATTTTTCAAAAAGGTGTGAAAATGGCCCAAAATCGATCAAAGCCATGGGCTATAGTCCATCTTTTTACATGAAAATGGCCAAAAAGGATCTATTTTGCATCCCCAATAAATTATGCATATTTTTCAAAAAGGCGTGAAAATGGCCTAAAATCGATCAAAACCATGGTCTATAATCCATGCTTTTTACCTGAAAATGGCCGAAACGACCTATTTTGCATCACCAATAAATTATGCATATTTTTCAAAAATATGTGAAAATGGTCCAAAATCGATCAAAACCATGGGCTATAGTCCATGCTTTTTACCTGAAAATGTCCAAAAATGATCTATTTTGCATCCCCAATAAATTATGCATGTTTTTCAAAAAGGTGTGAAAATGGCCCAAAATCGATCAAAATGATGGGCTATAGTCCATCCTTTTTACCTGAAAGTGGCCAAAAATGACCTATTTTTCATTTACCATAAGTTACGCATATCTTTGCAAAAGGGTTGAAAATGGCCCAAAATCGATCAAAACCATGGGCTATAGTCCATGCTTTTTATCTGAAAATGGCCAAAAATGACCTATTTTACATCCCCAAAAAACGTTTTGCATATTTTTGAAAAAGGTGTGAAAATGGCCCAAAATCGATCAAAACCATGGGCTATAGTCCATCCCTTTTACCTGAAAATGGCCAAAAATGACCTATTTTTCACATCCCATAAATTACGCATATTTTTCAAAAAGGTGTGAAAATGGCCCAAAATTGATCACAAACATGGGCTATAGACCATGCTTTTTACCTGAAAATGGCCAAAAATGATCTATTTTGCATCCCCAATAAATTACGCATATTTTTCAAAAAGGTGTGAAAATGGCCCAAAATCGATCAAAACCATGGGCTATAGTCCATGCTTTTTACCTGAAAATGTCCAAAAATGACCTATTTTGCATCCCCAATAAATTATGCATATTTTTCAAAAAGGTGTGAAAATGGCCCAAAATCGATCAAAACCATGGGCTATAGTCCATGCTTTTTACCTGAAAGTGGCCAAAAATGACCTATTTTGCATCCCCAATAAATTATGCATATGTTTCAAAAAGGTGTGAAAATGGCTCAAAATCGATCAAAATGATGGGCTATAGTCCATGCTTTTTACCTGAAAATGGCCAAAAATGACCTATTTTTCATTTCCCATAAATTACGCATATTTTTCAAAAAGGTGTGAAAATGGCCCAAAATCGATCAAAACCATGGGCTATAGTCCATGCTTTTAACCTGAAAATGTCCAAAAATGACCTATTTTGCATCACCAATAAATTATGCATATTTTTCAAAAAGGTGTGAAAATGGCCCAAAATCGATCAAAATGATGGGCTATAGTCCATGCTTTTTACCTGAAAGTGGCCAAAAATGACCTATTTTTCATTTACCATAAATTACGCATATTTTTCAAAAAGGTGTGAAAATGGCCCAAAATCGATCAAAACCATGGGCTATAGTCCATGCTTTTTACCTGAAAATGTCCAAAATGACATATTTTGCATCACCAATAAATTATGCATATTTTTCAAAAAGGTGTGAAAATGGCCCAAAATCGATCAAAATGATGGGCTATAGTCCATCCTTTTTACCTGAAAGTGGCCAAAAATGACCTATTTTTCATTTCCCATAAATTACGCATATTTTTCAAAAAGGTGTGAAAATGGCCCAAAATCGATCAAAACCGTGGGCTATAGTCCATGCTTTTTACCTGAAAATGTCCAAAAATGACCTATTTTGCATCACCAATAAATTATGCATATTTTTCAAAAAGGTGTGAAAATGGCCCAGAATCGATCAAAACCATGGGCTATAGTCCATGCTTTTTACCTGAAAATGTCCAAAATGACATATTTTGCATCACCAATAAATTATGCATATTTTTCAAAAAGGTGTGAAAATGGCCCAAAATCGATCAAAATGATGGGCTATAGTCCATCCTTTTTACCTGAAAGTGGCCAAAAATGACCTATTTTTAATTTCCCATAAATTACGCATATTTTTCAAAAAGGTGTGAAAATGTCCCAAAATCGATCAAAACCGTGGGCTATAGTCCATGCTTTTTACCTGAAAGTGGCCAAAAATGACCTATTTTTCATTTACCATAAATTACGCATATTTTTCAAAAAGGTGTGAAAATGGCCCAAAATCGATCAAAACCATGGGCTATAGTCCATGCTTTTTACCTGAAAATGGCCAAAAATGACCTATTTTGCATCCCCAATAAATTATGCATATTTTTCAAAAAGGTGTGAAAATGGCCCAAAATTGATCACAAACATGGGCTATAGTCCATGCTTTTTACCAGAAAATGGCCAAAAATGACCTATTTTGCATCCCCAATAAATTATGCATATTTTTCAAAAAGGTGTGAAAATGGCCCAAAATTGATCAAAACCATGGGCTATAGTCTATGCTTTTTACCTGAAAATGTCCAAAAATGACCTATTTTGCATCCCCAATAAATTATGCATATTTTTCAAAAAGGTGTGAAAATGGCCCAAAATCGATCAAAATGATGTGCTATAGTCCATCCTTTTTACCTGAAAGTGGCCAAAAAGGACGTATTTTTCATTTACCATAAATTACGCATATTTTTCAAAAAGGTGTGAAAATGGCCCAAAATCGATCAAAACCATGGGCTATAGTGAATGCTTTTTACCTGAAAATGGCCAAAAACGACCTATTTTTCATTTACCATAAGTTACGCATATCTTTGAAAAAGGGTTGAAAATGGCCCAAAATCGATCAAAACCATGGGCTATAGTCCATGCTTTTTATCTGAAAATGGCCAAAAACGACCTATTTTTCATTTACCATAAATTACGCATATCTTTGAAAAAGGGTTGAAAATGGCCCAAAATCGATCAAAACCATGGGCTATAGTCCATGCTTTTTACCTGAAAATGGCCAAAAATGACCTATTTTGCATCCCCAATAAATTATGCATATTTTTCAAAAAGGTGTGAAAATGTCCCAAAATCGATCAAAATGATGGGCTATAGTCCATGCTTTTTACCTGAAAGTGGCCAAAAATGACCTATTTTTCATTTCCCATAAATTACGCATATTTTTCAAAAAGGTGTGAAAATGGCCCAAAATCGATCAAAACCATGGGCTATAGTCCATGCTTTTTACCTGAAAATGTCCAAAAATGACCTATTTTGCATCACCAATAAATTACGCATATTTTTCAAAAAGGTGTGAAAATGGCCCAAAATCGATCAAAGCCATGGGCTATAGTCCATCTTTTTACATGAAAATGGCCAAAAAGGATCTATTTTGCATCCCCAATAAATTATGCATATTTTTCAAAAAGGCGTGAAAATGGCCTAAAATCGATCAAAACCATGGTCTATAATCCATGCTTTTTACCTGAAAATGGCCGAAACGACCTATTTTGCATCACCAATAAATTATGCATATTTTTCAAAAATATGTGAAAATGGTCCAAAATCGATCAAAACCATGGGCTATAGTCCATGCTTTTTACCTGAAAATGTCCAAAAATGATCTATTTTGCATCCCCAATAAATTATGCATATTTTTCAAAAAGGTGTGAAAATGGCCCAAAATCGATCAAAATGATGGGCTATAGTCCATCCTTTTTACCTGAAAGTGGCCAAAAATGACCTATTTTTCATTTACCATAAGTTACGCATATCTTTGCAAAAGGGTTGAAAATGGCCCAAAATCGATCAAAACCATGGGCTATAGTCCATGCTTTTTATCTGAAAATGGCCAAAAATGACCTATTTTACATCCCCAAAAAACGTTTTGCATATTTTTGAAAAAGGTGTGAAAATGGCCCAAAATCGATCAAAACCATGGGCTATAGTCCATCCCTTTTACCTGAAAATGGCCAAAAATGACCTATTTTTCACATCCCATAAATTACGCATATTTTTCAAAAAGGTGTGAAAATGGCCCAAAATTGATCAAAAACATGGGCTATAGACCATGCTTTTTACCTGAAAATGGCCAAAAATGATCTATTTTGCATCCCCAATAAATTACGCATATTTTTCAAAAAGGTGTGAAAATGGCCCAAAATCGATCAAAACCATGGGCTATAGTCCATGCTTTTTACCTGAAAATGTCCAAAAATGACCTATTTTGCATCCCCAATAAATTATGCATATTTTTCAAAAAGGTGTGAAAATGGCCCAAAATCGATCAAAACCATGGGCTATAGTCCATGCTTTTTACCTGAAAGTGGCCAAAAATGACCTATTTTGCATCCCCAATAAATTATGCATATGTTTCAAAAAGGTGTGAAAATGGCTCAAAATCGATCAAAATGATGGGCTATAGTCCATGCTTTTTACCTGAAAATGGCCAAAAATGACCTATTTTTCATTTCCCATAAATTACGCATATTTTTCAAAAAGGTGTGAAAATGGCCCAAAATCGATCAAAACCATGGGCTATAGTCCATGCTTTTAACCTGAAAATGTCCAAAAATGACCTATTTTGCATCACCAATAAATTATGCATATTTTTCAAAAAGGTGTGAAAATGGCCCAAAATCGATCAAAATGATGGGCTATAGTCCATGCTTTTTACCTGAAAGTGGCCAAAAATGACCTATTTTTCATTTACCATAAATTACGCATATTTTTCAAAAAGGTGTGAAAATGGCCCAAAATCGATCAAAACCATGGGCTATAGTCCATGCTTTTTACCTGAAAATGTCCAAAATGACATATTTTGCATCACCAATAAATTATGCATATTTTTCAAAAAGGTGTGAAAATGGCCCAAAATCGATCAAAATGATGGGCTATAGTCCATCCTTTTTACCTGAAAGTGGCCAAAAATGACCTATTTTTCATTTCCCATAAATTACGCATATTTTTCAAAAAGGTGTGAAAATGGCCCAAAATCGATCAAAACCGTGGGCTATAGTCCATGCTTTTTACCTGAAAATGTCCAAAAATGACCTATTTTGCATCACCAATAAATTATGCATATTTTTCAAAAAGGTGTGAAAATGGCCCAGAATCGATCAAAACCATGGGCTATAGTCCATGCTTTTTACCTGAAAATGTCCAAAATGACATATTTTGCATCACCAATAAATTATGCATATTTTTCAAAAAGGTGTGAAAATGGCCCAAAATCGATCAAAATGATGGGCTATAGTCCATCCTTTTTACCTGAAAGTGGCCAAAAATGACCTATTTTTAATTTCCCATAAATTACGCATATTTTTCAAAAAGGTGTGAAAATGTCCCAAAATCGATCAAAACCGTGGGCTATAGTCCATGCTTTTTACCTGAAAGTGGCCAAAAATGACCTATTTTTCATTTACCATAAATTACGCATATTTTTCAAAAAGGTGTGAAAATGGCCCAAAATCGATCAAAACCATGGGCTATAGTCCATGCTTTTTACCTGAAAATGGCCAAAAATGACCTATTTTGCATCCCCAATAAATTATGCATATTTTTCAAAAAGGTGTGAAAATGGCCCAAAATTGATCACAAACATGGGCTATAGTCCATGCTTTTTACCAGAAAATGGCCAAAAATGACCTATTTTGCATCCCCAATAAATTATGCATATTTTTCAAAAAGGTGTGAAAATGGCCCAAAATTGATCAAAACCATGGGCTATAGTCTATGCTTTTTACCTGAAAATGTCCAAAAATGACCTATTTTGCATCCCCAATAAATTATGCATATTTTTCAAAAAGGTGTGAAAATGGCCCAAAATCGATCAAAATGATGTGCTATAGTCCATCCTTTTTACCTGAAAGTGGCCAAAAAGGACGTATTTTTCATTTACCATAAATTACGCATATTTTTCAAAAAGGTGTGAAAATGGCCCAAAATCGATCAAAACCATGGGCTATAGTGAATGCTTTTTACCTGAAAATGGCCAAAAACGACCTATTTTTCATTTACCATAAGTTACGCATATCTTTGAAAAAGGGTTGAAAATGGCCCAAAATCGATCAAAACCATGGGCTATAGTCCATGCTTTTTAACTGAAAATGGCCAAAAACGACCTATTTTTCATTTACCATAAATTACGCATATCTTTGAAAAAGGGTTGAAAATGGCCCAAAATCGATCAAAACCATGGGCTATAGTACATGCTTTTTACCTGAAAATGGCCAAAAATGACCTATTTTGCATCCCCAAAAAACATTTTGCATATTTTTGAAAAAGGTGTGAAAATGGCCCAAAATCGATCAAAACCATGGGCTATAGTCCATTCCTTTTACCTGAAAATGGCCAAAAATGACCTATTTTTCACACCCCATAAATTACGCATATTTTTCAAAAAGGTGTGAAAATGGCCCAAAATTGATCACAAACATGGGCTATAGTCCATCCTTTTTACCTGAAAATGGCCAAAAATGATCTATTTTGCATCCCCAATAAATTACGCATATTTTTCAAAAAGGTGTGAAAATGGCAGAAAATCGATCAAAACCATGGGCTATATTCCATGCTTTTTACCTGAAAATGGCCAATTTTGCATCCCCAATGAATTATGCATATTTTTTAAAAAGGTTTGAATTGACCCAAAATAGATCGAAGACTTTTGCGATAGTGCTAAATGACCTTTTTTGCATGACACATTAATCATATTTGTCTGAAAATGGGTTTGTCATGAAACCTTTTTTTTTATTTGTATCAGGTTGTCAGGACAGTTTTGTTGGTATTGCAGACAGTAGTATTATACCAGATGTCAGATTTACAGCATCTTCATATTATATTGGTTTTGATGGCGACACTCGTTACAAACCAAAGGAAGCACGTCTGAATGGGGCTAGGGGATGGGGACCAAAGACAACAACTGACCCCAGTGACTATCTACAGATAGACTTTGGTCAAGTGTTTGCTATTTGTGCTGTAGCTACACAAGGAAGCAAAGTCATAAACGAATGGACTACCCAATACAAAATATCAACATCTGTGGATAACAGCACGTGGACTATTTACAAAAATGGCAGCAATGATAAGGTAAAGAAAACTACAAAATTGGTATTTTACTTGTAATTAATAATAAGAATACTGTTCCTGGTAATACAGATAGTAATAATGTTGTCAAGAATGTCTTAGATGTTGCTATTTGTCTTCTAGTTGTTTCCTGGTAATAAAGATAGTAATACTGTTGTCAAGAATGTCTTAGATGTTGCTATTTGTCTTCTAGTTGTTTCCTGGTAATACAGATAGTAATACTGTTGTCCAGAATGTCTTAGATGTTGCTATTTGTCTTCTAGTTGTTTCCTGGTAATAAAGATAGTAATACTGTTGTCAAGAATGTCTCAGATGTTGCTATTTTTCTTCTAGTTATTTACTGGTAATACAGATAGTAATACTGTTGTCAAGAATGTCTTATATTTTGCCAATCTACTTTAGTTGTTTCGTGGTAATGCAGATAAAACTACTGTTGTCAAGAATATCCTAGATTATCCAGTTCTGGTCAGACACATTAGGTTTATACCCACAAAGTATCACGTTTATAAGATACTTCGTGTTGAAGCTTATGGTGTTCGCAGAGGTAAGTCTGGTAAAGAATGTTTTCAATCTGATTAGATCTGATTTTTACTAAGTTACACGATGGTGTGAAGAAACTTTAACTGACTGAAGTAATTAGTAAATAACAATAGCATTTATAATAATATTGATATTAGGTAAAAGTTTTTTTTAAGGGCATCAAACAAAAGAATCTACTGATACTTTGTACACTTTATTTAAAATTCCAATTCAAATATAACTAAAGTAAAATATATAAAAA
Source organism: Actinia tenebrosa (assembly GCF_029948245.1). Lineage (NCBI taxonomy): Eukaryota > Metazoa > Cnidaria > Anthozoa > Actiniaria > Actiniidae > Actinia > Actinia tenebrosa. Next base: position 3,325,107 of record NW_028292575.1, on the reverse strand, counting down.
AAGTAGAAATAAAACTATTTAGAGTCTACACTCGACATTATTGCAGGTTTGTCGTGCAGCTCTCTACTAGTTGGTATTGGTAGTGGTAAGATACCAGACAGTGATATGACGTCATCAACAGCTTACAACAGCACCACGTCACCATCCAAGGCAAGACTAAACTACACAGCAGGGTCATCATGGTGTGCTGCTACAAGTGACTCTTCTCCATATCTACAGATTAACTTAGGATCACCTTACATCATTTGTGGTATAGCAACACAGGGTGACCACATGACAGATCAGTGGGTACAGTCTTACAACATGCTCACATCAAATGACGGATCTACTTTTACTAAATACATGGAAAACAGCCAAGTGAAGGTAAATGAACTGGGAAATTGCTTTCCATGTTGGAAAACAGACAAGCTAAGGTGATCATGAACAAACGTTAACTGAGTTGACAATTTTGCTTTTTCGTTTTGTTTCTTTTTAATTTCTTGCTCCTAAAATCATGAACTATATAGTTTAAATAATATGTGGAATAATATAATATCCTTCCCTGAATCTAAAAAATTGGGATACCGTATAAATTGCCTACATCGTTGGAGACTTGGTTTTCCTAACAAAAGTGACTTTTGTCTCTACGACTGTTGACTTTTGAAAGTTTTTATTCTAATAGTCCTTTGCTGGTAACTTCGATTCTAATACTACAGTCAAGAATCTCTTGTATGATGGTACTGTTAGTCAGTACATACGTGTTGCATCCACAAGTCATTATGGGAGTACAAGCTGCATGAGAACAGAACTCTATGGAATAAAACACGATGGAGGTACGTTTTTTGATGGATGGAAAATATGTGTGGAAAATAAACAGAAATAGAAAACTCCTAACTTCTAATCATTTAAGTAAAGGCAAAGAAATAAATTAATGCATTTACATAAAGTTAATCGTGAAAACTCTTTTTTTAAGTCAAAACTAACTGTAAGCTTTGAAATCGATTAAAACAAATAATAGTTATCTTTTTTCGACAGGTTGCAAATCAATGTTCGTTGGTTTGTCATACCCTAGTATCATACCAGATCACAGGTTTACTGCCAGTTCTTCATATGGCGGAAATTACATACCAAGCAATGCTAGGCTGAAAACATCTGATAAAGCTTGGACACCAAAAACAAAGTCTGGTGGTGACTGGCTGCAGATGGATCTCGGTTCTGTGGTGTTCGTGTGTGCAGTAGCTACACAAGGTGCTGGGGCTCTTGCTAATGAGTGGACAAAATCATACAAGATGAAAGTGTCATTAGATAATGTGAACTGGGATAATTACCAGGAAAATAATATTAACAAGGTAAATACGTAACAAGATACAAAATGAGTTGCTTTTTATATACTTTATTTACGACCTAAGCACATCTTAAGAAAACCAGTTGCTGGTAGTAGCTATAAACAAGTGGCAGAATAATCGAAAACTATGATCTTCGAGACACCATGTATTAATAAGTTCATTACTGACTACTGCCAATCACCCTTTAATCGATGCCTCTTTTTCCGTTCGTTGTCGTTTTTTTTATTTTTTATTATTTTTATTTTTTTATCCCATTTTATTTATAAATGTTAGACATGAGCAGCTTTATGATCCAAAATAAATTAAGATTTCTACATATTTTGGTATTTGTTTTTACAACCTACTTTCTACATTAACTTCCTACATTTTAGACATTTACTGGCAATATCAATCACGATGGAGTTGTTACAAACAGTCTCAATCCAGTCAAGGCCAAGTATGTTCGATTCTACCCATTAACATTTAACGCATGGCCGTCCATGAGAGTAGAGGTGTTTGGCATATCATCAGGTTAGTTTTCATTTTCAATTATTTGTGGTTTTTTTAACCCAACGAAAACAGCAGTAATTTATAAGATGCATGCCATCACAGCTTGCAGCTTTCCTGTTGGACTCGAAGTACCTGGAGTCATTCAAAACATTCAAATGACGGCATCATCTCACCTTGACAACACCCATACTGCATTACATGGTCGTCTCTATGGCAGCAGCGCCTGGTGTAGTAGCACGTCGTCTAACACTCAGTACATACAGATTAACTTGGGACAAGTGATGACAGTGACCGGTATAGCAACACAGGGTGACCACACCATGGATAAGTGGGTGAAGACCTACACTATCAGATATAGTATGGATGGTAATCTGTGGAAAACCTACAAAGCTGGAAGCAACAGTGATAAGGTAGAAACTGATGTGAAATACAACGGTGAAATGTTTTCACCATCAAATGTGTCAAATGTGTGTTGTGTTGTGTTGTTTTGTTTTGCTTTGTTTTGCTTTGTTTTGCTTTGCTTTGCTTTGCTTTGCTTTGCTTTGCTTTGCTTTGCTTTGCTTTGCTTTGCTTTGCTTTGCTTTGCTTTGCTTTGCTTTGCTTTGCTTTGCTTTGCTTTGCTTTGCTTTGCTTTGCTTTGCTTTGCTTTGCTTTGCTTTGCTTTGCTTTGCTTTGCTTTGTTTTGTTTTGTTTTGTTTTTTTGTTTTTTTGTTTGTTTTTGTTTGTTTGTTGTTTGTTTTTTTTGTTTTGTTTGTTTTTGTTTGTTTGTTGTTTGTTTTTTTTTGTTTGTTTTGTTTTGTTTTGTTTGTTTTTTGTTTTTTTTTTTTGCAAACTTCCAACTATTACCAACTTGCAACTGCTAATACTCGATAGCAAATATACTGTTATTGAATTGGCCATATTTCATTGTTATCCATGAGGTTCGATTCCACATTGCGGTGCTTAAAAACTGTTATTTCATCAGATACTCGAAGGACATACTGACAAGGAAAATGTAAGAGTGCAATGGCTGAGTCATCCACTGACAGCCAGGCATGTTCGAGTTACACCACAGACATGGAATACTGCTATATGTATGAGACTAGAACTGTATGGATGTGACTATGGTAAGTACAGATAAGGAATACTGCTATATGTATGAGAATAGAACTGTATGGGTGTGACTATGGTAAGTACAGACATGGAATACTGCTATATGTATGAGAATAGAACTGTATGGGTGTGACTATGGTAAGTACAGATAAGGAATACTGCTATATGTATGAGAATAGAACTGTATGGGTGTGACTATGGTAAGTACAGACATGGAATACTGCTATATGTATGAGAATAGAACTGTATGGGTTTGACTATGGTAAGTACAGACATGGAATACCGCTATATGTATGAGAATAGAACTGTATGGGTGTGACTATGGTAAGTACAGATAAGGAATACTGCTATATGTATGAGAATAGAACTGTATGGGTGTCACTATGGTAAGTACAGACAAGGAATACTGCTATATGTATGAGAATAGATCTGTATGGATGTGACTATGGTAAGTACAGACATGGAATACCTCTATATGTATGAGAATAGAACTGTACGGTTGTGACTATGGTAAGTACAGCATATTAATAAACTTTCTTTAAAATATATTATAATATCATTTTGTGTCTTTTTCTACAGCTACCAGACCATCGATATCAGGTCTGACCAATCAAAACCTTACAGCAGCATCCAATAGCTATGTAGATCTGGTGTGTATTGTACAAGAACCATTGATACAGTACATCAAATGGTACACTGGTAATACTGACATCACCACTCAATCTACTGGAATGGTGCATTTTGCTAATGGGACCATGCGGTCTACATTGAGAATTAACTATACTTCTGATGCAGATGTTCTGAATAATTTCGAGTAAGTGATCAGAACGGACTTCGTACACGTCACTGAGCCCATCCATATCGCTGCCCTTCAATAAGACAAAGAATAGTGGCTGGATAGTTACAAAATTGAATCAAAAATAACTAGAAGGCTGTACGAACAGAAACTATCATTATAAATTCATAATAATAATAATAATATTAATAATAATAATATCTTTTTTTCACTACTTTTGCAGCTGTTTCAAGCTAGCCTGGGAGTCGTGTTATAAGCCTTTTGTTTGTAGAGCAATGTATGACGAATCCCAAACTAACGCTGATGGGTTAAAAGGTGTTTGGGTTAAAGTAGGAGTAGGTGAGTACATTGAGGATTTATTCCATTGACAATGATATGGATAACTTAATCTACGAGTTGACCAGCTATACGCCAGATTCAGGCAAGGAATTAAGTTGAAACATGTAACACTTTAAATATTGCTCCGATTTATTCAGAAATACAATTTATAACTTTTGATACCATATTTGGAATGATGAGTTTTACTTTAAGATGGCCTATTCTTTCAGATCAAACTTCCCGCTGAATTAACTGGTTTTCAGAGTATCCAGCCAAAATTTAAGGGAGGGGGGGGGGGGGGAGGCTAGGATAGATGTTTTCTGCAAATGGGCCTCGGAAAGACCACTCAAGTAGTCTCAAATGTGTACAAATTCACCAGCTCCAAATGTGACTTTGAACGCCATCGCTGGAAATTATAATTCAGCAAAACCATCTTAGTCTGGATTTAATCAGTCAAAAAGCCACTTTATTCGCCTTCTTCCCAGAGGAGGATACACTAGTACCCCAAGTTACTTTGCGAGTTTCGTTTTCCAATATGGCGTCGCTTTCTACTCGTGTGTAGCGGTGTGCGACTTTCACTTTCCGTAGCAGCCGTTACGTGACCTGTACGAGGCAATAACTCATGAACTTGTATTGTTTATTAATAATACTCTTAATCTACATGCATATTTGTTTGGATTTGCGCCAATTGTCAGAGTTATATCGCTCGAGTTCACTTTGTCACGCGGTGTCATACCTGATGTCATATTGGATTTTATATGGTACATCAAGTAAATGCTGCTTTTCACATATTTGAGTATTTTAAGTTTAAGCAACAAATATGTGTAATTCAGATATTTAGGAAAAGCAAAACCTTGAAATGACCAAAAGTGAACCATGATTTATAGTCTTTTGGACAGTCACAATTGAAGTATATTTACGAGAATTTATCGCAAACGCGACTCGTAAAAGGTCTGATATTTTTTGCCCATTTCATACAAAACAAAAATATTTAATAAACCTTACTTACTCCTATATACTAAATGTTGAAGTAAGGGGAATAAGAGCTGGGCTACGGACGTTATTGAACAAGTAATCAATCGAAGAGTTGTCACTCGTTGTTGTTGGAACAAGAGCGACACATCTCTCTCTCAATTTCTCCAAAAAACTGACGTGAACGAGTCTAAAAACGACTTCTACTCCTTCAAGGCCGAGTACACAAACAGAAAAATCATCTTTTGAAACACAATGAACATACAATAATGAAATATCTTGAAAAGCATTTGCCGAGTCTGAACACCGCCATCTTGTTGTTCACTCTAAGCCGGTCAAACCAAAGTGATGACGTCACGAAAAAGTGATAATATAGTATCAAACACAATGCATTCTGGGATACTAGTGGAACCTCCTCTGGCTTCTTCCTTTGGATTCTGATTCAGATTAAGAACTTTGTTAATAGGAATCTAGTTTTGTGCAAGTTTTTTATGGTATTTTACGTTTGCCATTCTTTCGGTTGAAGCACTTTTTTTCATCATTCAACAGTTCATTCAGCGGGATCCAATGGAAACTTGGCAAATAATTATTGTTTAAACTCAGTGGTCAATGGTATTCTTTTGCACAGGAGAAAACCTTGAAGTATTATTGCCGAAAGCTTGCAGAGAGCACACGTAATGAAGAAACGCGTTTGAATTCTGAATAAAATCCTTTTGAACCATAACTACATTTGATTTGTAGTTGAGAATAAATGACAGTGCACGGGCATTATATTGGTTTCGAGACGAATTTTTTCGTTGAATTTTGCCCTATATATGATTATAAACGGGTAATCGTATGGTTCCTGGTAATATTAAGAATAAATCTTACGTGTGTTTTCAAAGTTTTAATTTTACTTGGCCCCATACGATTACCTATACTAATTTCTTTCTTTCTAATCTTAGCTCCTTCAGTTCCCCTCAGACTTCGCGCGAGCGAAATCCCACCAACTGCCAACGCAGGGCCACACGTGCAATTAACCTGGGATGTTCCAGCCTTTCCAAATGGAGTAATTAAATCATATATCGTATCCTATGGTCTCCAAAAAGACGTTTCTGTTATTAGTGAAGACAAAGGCCTGAACGGAGCTAAAACAACTCACACGCTTTCTGTGTTGGGCGGGGAAAACTACTGGTTTAGTGTTAGAGCCATGATTGTAAAAGAAAGCAAAGACACTCCCAAGCTTAATGTATCTATTCCTGTTTATGGTAAGTACAATCAAATAATGAAACGTTTACTCTGTAACGGTCATACGAAGATTTCACCTTAATTCTACTCATTACAAGAGAGAGAGAGAGAGAGAGAGCAATTTTCACGCCACTTTCATTAATTTTTCATCAATCACAATCCAGCCTAGGTCGAGAAAATACTTTTTAGGAGATGATTTTACATGGTTTGGGAAAAGTAATGATTTTGATTCAGCATAAATATTGCTACCACCACCTAACAAAAGTAAAATAAAATCTAAATAAGCCTAAAATCCACAAACAAGCAAATGCGTTCAAGTTACCTTGAAGACGAAAGGAGAAGAAAGAAAAAATGTTTTTGATACAAGGCCATGGTTGTTACTCAGCCTTATCGGTTCTTCCAATAGGTCTACCTCAAACCAAATACCTTTACATTTGTCTAGACACTTGCCTAACATCGTGACGTTATTTTAAATAAGACTTTCTTGTCTTTTTTAAAATATTTTTTTGAATAGCACCTAGAGTCTCACCTCGAATATTGTCTTCGTCCAAGAAAGATTCCTACTCAACGTTTGTTTTATCATGGCAGCCAATATCACGTGACAAAGCCAATGGACCAATCATAAAGTACGAGATCATGTGGACTAAGATACCGACATCAAACCCTACAATTAACAGAAAAATGGTTAACTCCAATGTATCTCAGACAACTCTTGAAAACTTAGAGGAATGTTCAATATATAACGTATCTATACGAGGATATACAACTGCTGGAGCAGGACCTTATGGTCAGCCAATGAGTATATTCACGTCTGGTAAGTAATAAGTTAGTTGAATTGCCTGTGGTTCGCGTCCAGAAATTCTGAATAATCCTTCGTACTAGGGTCACCAGACATTTAAAGAAAATGTTGTGAATAAATACAGAAAATGCATAGGGACCCAAATGTTTTGTCTACATTGTCCATTCCCCCTTCCCCGATAACTTAAAAAGGAAGAACAGCGCTATGATTGCGAGATCAGGATTTTAAAGTTTCCTAATCGTGGATCCAAGGAAGGTGGATTGGAAAGGTTACCATCTTTATCTGACTTATACGAAAATTAAGAATAAAGGAAAACCTAAAAAAAGACAATATGGGATCGTTTTCTAGGCAACAGCTACCTAACTCTCGTCCCTTCCCTAAAATCGTTCTGAATCCGCCACTGTTCCGCTTAATACAAGTGTTGTTTTGGTCACTTTGTTTCGGGCACTTTCTTCTTAACTCTGAATTTCAACTGTATTCCAAGCTTATGGCCTATTGCACAGGGCCGTAACCAGAATTTTACAGGGAAGGGGGTGCACGTCGAATAAAATCTGACCATTGATCTTTTTTTTATTACCAACTCAGTACCAAGCGAAGGCAGAACCAACAACAACAAAACAAAAAAAACAAAAAAAAAAAAGGAGATGGATGAGCGAACCTTCAACTTTTATGAGCGGGTGCACTTACAAAACAAAACAACAAAAAAAAAGAGATGGGTGAGCGGACCTTAAGCTTTTATGGGGGAGGGGGGGGGTGCACGTGCACCCTGTGTTCCCCTTCCTAGTTGCGGCCCTGTTACATGATGCATATATTTTGTTATTTAACTGGCAATAGCACCTGGTGCTCCAACGGAACTTTCAATATTTGGCACTGCTGCGAAAAGGGAAGTTGTTTTGCAATGGAAAAAGCCTTTACCAGTCATCGGACCGATTGAAAAATATGCCGTAAGTAACAATGAAAATTGTTCTTTTTGTTTATGTTGTCTTAAGATATTCCATTTATTCAGATTCCTCTTATCCATCAAGTTATTCACAGTAGAATTGAGCTATATTATGTATTACAGCTATTTGATCGACGGTAGGTAAGGGAAAAAAAGGAATTCAGTTAAAATATCATACCTAATTTGAAGAACCAATTCTTGAAATGGTAACATAAACCATAGAAATGTCTAATCAATTATTTCTCTGGGGACCTAAATCGCCCATATTTATAGGTCAAACAAGGTGTATTCTTGCTGTTCGTGTGCATCATTAACTTTCTTCCAGCAACACCCTTCTGGATACTTTTGTGGTTTATCCGATACTACGGCAAACACATTCGGCCTATTTACCAAAAATAGGCCTGCGGTCTGAGGCATCCCTGTGAAACTCCTAGTAAAAACTGAAATATTTATTAATTATTATTATTATATCATTATTATTATCATTGTCATTTTTTGCCTTTTCACTACAGATAACATTGCTGGGGACGAAGACTTATAACAACAGCTTTCTGCACAGCGATGAAAGGGTTTCTACCAATTCTTTGGAAAAATTTCAAGTTGACAAACTTTATCCAGACACGAACTACAAGTTCGAAGTGTCAGCTATAACGAGATGTGGAAGAGGCGAGAAAAGCATTTATGTGATGGCAACTACACAGAAAAGTGGTAAGCTGCTAATTTTAATCTACTGTCTCGTAGAATAAAATAATGATACTGTTTGTTACTCGTGCGCCATTTTCGATACACGTATATGATCATGATAACATATGTAAACTATTTATTGAACTGCGGTTGTAATGTATAGAGCGTATTCACGTGACGTCACAGCGGCCATTATGGGGTATCAAAACAATACATTTTTCATCCTCTGGGAATTGAACTCTATTTCTATACAAATACTGAGCAGAAAGTTTCTATTGTTTATGGCTGCCTTCTCACGTGAGTGAAAACGCTCTATCAAATTGAGCTGATTCTCGGAGTATATCAAGCACCTTATTGAGCTGGAAATTGAGCTGCAAACCCAAATTCAGCAAACCCAGCCAAACCATGCAAATTCCAAATTTTCAATTTGCAGCTTCAAAATATAAGTTGCTTGATATACTGCGAGGATCAGTTTGATAAACATATGATCAAATGCGCAATGCACATATACATGCATGCACCTATAGATATTTGGCCAACTTTATTATTACATGGCTATTTAGGAACCCCTGTTTTTTTTCCAGTCTCTTCATTGTTTTCAGAATATTAATTCCTGACACTAATAAGATTAGGATTTAAGAGTTAGTTTATGTTGTATTACATGTTTAGCCCCGCCAGCGCCGTTAAGGAAGTCTCACATTGTAAACATCACTTCAACAAGTGTTAACATTAAGATATGGCCAGCATCAAACATCAATGGACAAATAAGGTAATTATTTTCTCATTAAAGGGGGACTAGCACAAAATTTAATTCAACCGAAACTTCAATTAAATATTCTTTAAGGATCTAATAATCACTGGGTAAAGTTTTTTCTTTATATTCCAATGGGATGTATTATATTTATAAGAATTTCTATAGGTGTCTGTAACGTCATACACTCAACACTAAACATTACTCCATTCCAGGTGTCTAAAAATAGCTTGGCATGACTTTCTAAGGGTGGGGAGTGATCTCCATTAATATAAACGTATTGATACGTCCCTGGGTGGTCCTCGTCCAAGTGAAATTAATAAGATGTGTTGACATTCTTTATGTAAAATAATTGGCAAAAGTTGTTTTTATCCTTAATTAATCGTATTTATAATACCTTCCTTAGAAAGTATCAGGTGATTGTGAAAGAAACGTCCAGCTCTTCCCCAATTGACGCAACGAGTTTAACAGACCACAAAACCGCAAAACAAAAAGGCCTGTATTACTATATTACAGCAGAACTGAACGCCAGCTCTGATGCATTCCAACAAGATCCTGAATTCATTCTTGGTGACGGAAAACGTTATGGAAAATTTGAGAATGTAAAACTCGAAGAGAACAAATTGTATGAGATATTAGAAAGAGCGATGACTGGCGAAACACAGGTGATTGATCTTGATACTTTATTTTAGGTTTATGTGTTAGCCACGAGTTTATGCAGAATATTCACGTGCTACTGCTACTGCTACTGCTACTGCTACTGCTACTGCTACTGCTACTGCTACTGCTACTGCTACTGCTACTGCTACTGCTACTGCTACTGCTACTGCTACTGCTACTGCTACTGCTACTGCTACTGCTACTGCTACTGCTACTGCTACTGCTACTGCTACTGCTACTGCTACTGCTACTGCTACTGCTACTGCTACTGCTACTGCTACTGCTACTGCTACTGCTACTGCTACTGCTACTGCTACTGCTTAACTGCTTAACTGCTACTGCTACTGCTACTGCTACTGCTTAACTGCTTAGTGTGCCAGTGATTGCTAACATTTTCATTTAATGTTTTTCATAAGGATTTGGCTGGTCCAATGATTGTGCTGGCTAGGAGCCACCACTCACTAGGTGGGTATGTATTACGGTACTTAGAAATAATATCATTGGAGATAGAAAAGCAGATAAAGGTCCTTGACTGCTTTGAAAAAATGTTTTATTGAATGCGTATATGTGTATGAACATTTGGCCACTGATTTATCTCAATATGAATTTTTCCACAGAGAAAGGAAAGAAAGGACGTGAACTGCCTTCACCAAAAAATGATAGTGCGACACTCTACAGTTAGTTTTCAATGCATTTTATCTTAATAAAGCTTATGGACCGGCCTTGATATTCATGCTAACAACACACAGTTGTCTTAAAATATATTGATTATACACTCAATTGAAGAATCGTTGTCGTGTTCAGAAACATATAACATAAAAGCTGAGACCGAAATGGCACATGGAAAATGACATAACATATTCATTTGCGCCATCCATGCAGTCGGTTTAGAATGCCAAACGCGTATTAAAAAACAGTGGATGATGCCACGGGTCGCCGGTCACAGCATGCATCTAATTAACGTACTTCCCATGTGCCATTTCGGTCTCAGCTTCTATGTTCTATGTTTAATTTCTGAACTCGACAACGATTCTTCAATTGAGTGCATGTGTAGGCGTTTTCAGGGCTCTGCCTCGGGACTAGGTCGATATGCGTGTTTTTTCAAAGGTTTTATTCAACGTGGTTCGTCCATCAATCACATATTTCCTTCGTAATCGTTTACACGTTCACGCGAATATAGGTTCACAAAAGTTCACGATTCGCTGTAGGATCAAAAAGTTATAGTCACCAAAATGTCAATAAACTTCTAACAAACTCAAACAATTACTTACACATTTTTATGGCTGTCCCGAGGGGATTTTAGGACAGTCTCGATCTCCTTCCGTATAACAGTCAACTCTCTCTCTCTCAACTCCTCACTTCCACTCCCCCCCGGGCCCTACGACACAGCACCTCCCCAGGAAGCCCGCGGCCAAATATTATACGTCGCAACAGCATGTATGCACAAACTAATTGAAATGAGTAAATATATGGTATTTTCCTTTTGTGATTTTTCACATACATTTGTTTTCTGTTATCAAGCTTGTTTTGCTTTTTTCTGACGTTTAGGTACCATTGGAATAATGGGCCTCATTATAATAATTCTCTTGGCTATTGTTTGGAAGCTCAGAAGGCAAAACAGTAAGTAAACTGCCATTTGTGTTTTAACTTTTAAGTGATCGAAGACAAATCTCGAAAATCTTATCTATATACGAAGCCGTGTCTTTTACACTTATTTAAGAAGTTAAGAAGGTTTTGGGGTCGGTGTCCACTGGTAGAACGAAGCCTGGGATTGGATAAATTAACAAAAGCAAAGAAAGCATGGATTATAGTGAACAATGTGTATTGTTCTACATGTGAGCTGCGTTCTTCGTTTTATCTCACCATTCATTGTTTATTCATCCACTCTCAGTCTTCGTTCTGCCGGTTGTGGATTACCCGGGGTTTTGCCAAAGGTGTCATAGAAAAGCTAAGCGCAACACAGCTGGGCTTCAATAAAGTGTACCCTGAAAAAATCATGTGTTGCGAAAATATATATATATCGATTAGATCCTTTCAGGTGCATTCGGATTTTTTTAGTCCAGTCTTCTTCAGAAGCTAGTGACTATTGGACAACCTTTCTATCACTTTTTCCTAGCTGCTTGTATTCTATTTGTTAAAACATATATTGCTTGTCATAACTATAGCAGTTGTTGTTCGTTTGACTCACTGAAGCTCATATTTTATCTCTGCGATTCAACGAGCAATAACATGATCGATCACTGATCTTTGGGTGCATGTCACCTCACAGAGCCGCCATCTTGATGTTATTTCATAGTGGTAAAAAAAAAAAAAAAAAAGAAAAAAGAAAAAGAAAAAAGAAAAAGAAAAAAGAAAAAGAAAAAGTTTTACCTATTGAAAATCAGCATAATTAAAAATAATGGTAATTTAGACTTCAAAGAAGATAAATAATATTTTACCAGAATATTTATAAATGTAAATTATTATAGCATCGTCTTTCGTCATTTGATTTTCACACTGCACTTTTTTGTACAATAAAATATGCTATTTTCTTTTACAGGGAATTTGAAAGCCTGCGAAAGGTAATATAGTTAACTTAGTTTGAATACCTTTTCGTTACAAGTTTACTCTGATGATTAAAGCTACACCAGCAGTCTCGTAACCTTGAAAAATGTCATGACTACCGTTTTTCGTTTCCGTTAGTAAAGCCTATTAGAAGCAAAACTCCATGTGTAGCTGGATGTGATTTGGTTTGTTGCAATCTGATTTAATTTGAATTTTTTTTAGGATTTCCTCGAGATCTAAAACCAGAGACATCGAGTTTAAGGTAAGATTTCCTTTGCGCTACTACCAATGCTACCAACAATGAACGACATGTTCATCATCGTCATCGTCATCGTCATCATCATCATCAACCATGCACAGGAACAAAAGCAGCAGGAACAATATTCACCACTTTTCACACAATGGTTAAATGGTGAAATACAAATCAGTTAGTGGAGGCTAGTGGTTCAAATTTGAATATACCTTTGAAACTACCTTGAACCTACGCTTCATAAGTGCTTTGTGCTTGACCAGAGTACCGATGTGTACAGAGAGTGGTGAATTAGAAAAAGTAGCAGCAATAGCAATAGTGTTTTGCCAAAGCACAAAACCATTAATTTTTAAGCAAATAGATACGAATTCATTTTTGTTCAAATCTTTAATCTTGACCTGAAAGGATTTCTTTTTAATCTTATTTTCTTACGCAGAATATGGCAATGCAAGACCAACCATATCATTTCAACGAGAACACGAGACGACCTGCAGACCAACCGGCTCCAATTATAAATGATGATGTCTACGATCAAATAGACAACCAATGGAGACCCGAGGTTGGGAGTACTTCAGGTCAAAGCTCAAGGGCTATCGCTCTACCTACTCTACCTAAAGCAAATAATAAAACCTTGAATGAGGGGACCGTATCGTCTTTGGATCAGACAAATACTTTCCAAACAAACGAGCCTATTGATGAGGATGAATATGTCGATGTAGACCAACCAATGAAAGCACATGACTCTGCACTTGAAGAAGATGATTATGAGAGTATGAACTGCTTAGCAAAAAACAACGTAAGAGATAAGGAAATAGAGGATTCTGATTCAAGAATCTATGCAGAATGCGACCCCGAAAGCCAAACTAAATACCAACCTCTAAACCCAGCAGCTGATTCAGAATACAAAGGACTTCATGGCTACGGAAATACTGGATTCAAAAGACAAGAAGAAGATGAGTCTTTTACTTGAATGTGAAATGGTACTGTTTAACAGTAGTAGTAGCAGCAGCAGCAGCAGCAGCAGTAGTGACACGTATAATGCTCGTTGCATTTTTGCATGCTATTCCAACTTTGTTTAACTTGATTTAAAGTCACAGAGAAAAAAGTTAATAAGAAGGAGGGGAAAAACGGACAGGCAAGTTTCAATAACATTACAGAGAGCGTAATACCCGGAATTTTGTTTGAAAATCGGGCAAGTTTTAATTTTTTTTCTCCAGCCTTTACTATTTATTATTATATGCCAAGGTAATTTCACGCGCTATGATTGGTCAATTTGCGGTCCATGACTTACGGTAGGGACCGAAAAATGAAATGGTTTACTGAGAGTACTTATGATCTTTTAAAACATTGAAATCTTCGTTATTTTAGAAAAAGATTTCTAAATGCAAATCGCCGAAAGACCTTAATAAATTATTAAAGATAACTTATTTTAATCAAAAATCACAAGGAATATCCATGAAATTCGCCTCATTTAAGTTAAGGCCCTACACGGTATTAGTTGAGCGATTTGGTACGACTTACAAAACTAGGAATTACGAACTAAAGGGTGGTGAATAGCTAATTCAGTAAATGAAATAAAGATAGTTTGAACTTATGTGAATTGATCGGGTGAAGATCTAGAACTCAGCCATTGGTTTCTTTAACGTTTTAGCAGTTTTCTAGACTCATCCGCTCTTGCAGTATTTTCATATTTCAGTAATATTTCATTCTTACTTGAATTTGAAATCACTTATGGACAGAAGATCAAACAGTTGCTTCAAACAGTCAAACCATTGAAAAGTGACGAAAAATTATCCATGTTTAGCGAGTTGTCGGTATTTTTTTCAAAGCTTCTTATTCATTTCTGGAGAGATTTTGATTTTTTCCCCCACAAGAAAAAACAGAGGAAAAAAAGGCTGTAGTATTTTTTCATCTTGGTTGTGCGATATCTTGAAGTTTGAAGTACGACAGCTCAATGTCATGTTGAGTTCTTGAGGTGTTTTGATGCCATTTTTGCTTTGCAGTCGTATGTTTTGCAGAAGAAAGCCTCACTGTCATTAGCGTGAAAGCCAACAATAATAATAATATTAATTCATAATAGTTCGTTTTGTCAACCATAAATTTTAATAAATATGATCCGAGCTTTCGGCCTACTCGGCCATCCTCAGGAAAATAAAAAACGTTTCAATTGACAAAGAAAACGCAATAATAATAATAATGATAATGATGATAATAATAATAATAACAATAATGATAATAATAATAATAATAATAATAATAGTATTATTATCATTATCATTATCATTATCATTATCATTATCATCATCATTATCATCATCATTATCATCACCAGTATAATCATTGTCATCATCATCACCAGTATCATCATCGCCATCATCATCATCATCATCATCATCATCATCATTGCCATTATCATTATTATTATCATTTTGCATTGCATATAAACCAACTGACGCTGAATTAATTTTTGCGTTTCTTTAATCTCTCCTTTTAACATATTCTAATTACACTACAATTAAGAAAAAGCTATTTTTGTTGTCAAATGTAATATTAAATCAAAAACACCAATAATGCATTTTGTGTCAAAAAGATGAATAAACGTCCACAGAAAAATAAAACAATCATATTATAACAGTTATTTTGTTATTTGAAAAGGTTAGGATTGTTTAACTGTCCTCTTCGTTGATAAGTGTCTCGCAGTCTCGCTTTGTAGTCTTGTTGAGCATTTTCAGTTGGTAATCGTTACTGGGAGGAATCTTCTTTCTACTACACAAAGAAATGGTCATCAACGTTAGTGTTTAACCCAGGTTTGTAAATTGATCATATCTGAGAGCCCGACCAATTTTTTTTTTCTAGTATTTTAAATGGAATAAAATGGAATTTCCAATAAAGGCTGAATAATCTAACCTTCAAAATAAAGAATATGAAATCACAGCTCAAAACTGGAATGCATGACAATGAACAAAGTCGAATAATGGATTAATCCACGCCCTAAAATACGAAATTCACTTATGATCCCACTTTAAGACCTGTAAGAAAGTTTAAGTCTTATATTGCATATGGTTTTAACTCGAGACGATTTATCATGTGGCGTCTTCACATGTATAATAATAATCATCATCATCATCATCTATATCATAACAAATATTTATAACAGGATTTAACCCATCAGTGTATAACACTGTTTTTCTTGGGGTCCTGTAAAAGAAAAATAATAAATAAAGAAATATGAAGATATAAAAATGTATAAAATTCTAAAAAAAGTTCTAAAAATTCTCAAGATTTAGTGCATTTCATGAATTATAATAATTGAATAAGCTAGTTATTTGGAATTAAAATGTTTTCTAAATGTGTTCTTAATTAATATTGTTTTGAATTTGCAGAACTTAGCTTGTTGTTGGAAATGGTGAATGAAATGGCGAAAGGCGTGGCACTCCTGTCAATACTAAGTTCCACAATGGTTACCAGAAAAAGGGGGTTAACGTACCACTTTGGGCAGATTCGGGGGAATTCATTAAATATTCGGATCAAATATGGCATACCTTCTTAGAATAAACACCATCACTGCAATTACTGTTAAAGAGGCCACCATGAGTACCAAAACAACAACAAAAGCAATCTTGAAAGTACCAGACGATGTACCAGATACTTTTTTCCTTGCTTGCATTTCAGGTTGCAATAGGATGGTAAGATTGTAAGGTGCCTCATTATTATGATGTACAGTTTCATCTGCTATGACGTCAAACCCAGCAATCCCTGTCTTACGTTCTTTATCTATAACTTTTTGAAGTCGCACGGGCTCAACAACGTGGGCTTTGCCATTAATTTTCTTAACCACAGCAAACTCGATATACAAGAAGCCAGGCGGAGAACGAGTAGATGGATCTTCAACTATGATGATGTCATCAGGAGAAAAATTGAAATTCGTAAATGTGTCGCTTTCTCTTTTTGATCTTGAAAAAGAAAAGTAAAATTGTCAATTAATTAGACTGCAAAAAAGTTATTTGTTGATAATAGTTACCATTAGTATAAACCTTCTAATGTCTGTCACAAATCCTGCGCTCTGATTGGCTGCGGTACTGATAGTCTATTATAGTTATACACCAGTAGCCTTGAAAAGTGCCAGTCTTCCAAACCGATGAAATGTTACGTTTATATATGTTTAATTTATTCAGTATATCTAGCGGAATATGAATCGACTTGCATAGCTATTAATATTACAAAAGATCAAATAAAGATTTTTTAAATCAAAATGGTGACCATGAAAAGATAACAGTATTTACCTAATGCTATTTTTGTTGCAGTCGTTACAGTATTGGTTGAGCATCGCTGCCAGAGATTTCTTGAACTTAAGGGGTTCCCACTATCATGAATAAAAAGTATAATCATCTTAGAATTAAAAGAATTTACTTCAGAAACAAGAAATCGTGTTTACCACGAGTCATACAGAATAAAAAGGCAACAGTAGTAATAAGCCTGAAGCGAGATGACTTTTTACCCCCGACTCTATACCATAATAGTTTTTAAAATTCTTTCATATTAAAAATTTTGATTCCTTAGAGAATACAGAAACAATAGCCAGAATTAAAGAACAACAAAGCAGTGTGAAAAGGATTATGGTCTAGAGACGGGGGTAAAACTCCATCTCGCTTCAGGCTTATTGATGTCAGCATATTATGTGAATTTTATAATGCATGTTATTTGAATTTTTTTGAATCATTATTATAAGGAGGGGGGATTTGGGTCTGAATTATACATAAATGCTATTAGTACGCGGAAATCATAATGTCAAAAGATATATGAGTGGCCACATGCATGGTTCACCTTTTCAATGTCACCTTTCAATAGAACTCCAACAATGCTGTCACCTAGATAGAAAGAATGCAAGACGGTACATTTAATTTCGGAGGCATGAAAACGAAAATAACAATAGCAATGATAATGATAATAATAAATTGACGATAAATAAACTGAGAAGCGGTGATTATGAGGTTTTCCAAAGTTTTCCTAATCGGAGTTAATACTAAAAGGTTTTCTTATCTTGAAATTCGACTTTTCTCTAATATTTAGTGATTATGGTGAATCTCGAAGACTCGCGTCTCAGTAAATATTCTTCGATATTCACTTCGCCTTCGGCGAATACTGTTGTTAAGTGTTTCCAAATGAAGTCTTTGACAACATCATGTAGAAATTCCTACCACGGTGGTAGAAGGTTCTGAAAAAGTTTTATATTTTACATGGTGATAACGACTCGACGAGAACGATGATAAGGATGCATGTATTCGGTTGATGTGATACCACTGCTCGTCGTTATTCATGATGAAGCTGACGACAAAGGTGGTGATATAGAGAATGCTGTTGATGATTTTGCTTGAATCATCATGACTATCATGTTTCTAATGTATAACTTTACTAAAATTCGTTCACCTGACTTATAATATTATCAGCCTTGCATGGAGCGCCTTTTTAATGACGGCAAATTAGGATATATGCATACAATTTTTTCCCCCGAGCACTTAAAGAAGTTTTTACATTTTCCTCGCTACCTTTAGCTCTAACAGCATGGGATGTTATATCGCAGCGTGGGACAATCACAATCGGAGTCTTAAGCTCTCATGTTAGGTAAAAGTCCAAAGATTGAATTGGATTAAGGAGGTAGGAAAAGTATTTACCGATATAAGTTTGGCAATTCTTGCTCGTAAAATTTCGAGGGCATATACAACTAAAGTTATCTTCCTTCTCGACGCATTTTCCATTGTTGCTGCACGGTCTCAGTTGGCAAGAGCTACTTACTCGCTGGTCTTCGCCTTCAACAAAATTATAAGCTTTCATGATCATGCATTTCTATATATAGAGCAATTGCAGCACGCCGGAATGCAGCTCAATTTGGAGGACAGAACAAGTAGGTCTCCAATTCTCATGAGATTTAATGTATTTTGTTTTGTTCTCCAAATTGAGCTGTTTTGACGTCACATGCCGGTATTTATTTAACCAACAATATGTAATATCTGATAAATAAATAAATCAATTCGTTATCATAGATTCCCATGAAGTCTAATGTATGCAATCTATCTTCCTTCCCGAAGCGAACCTGTAGCATTCGTTCTAAATTGGGTTAGGTATTTTCAATGTTCGAAGGAATGCAATAGTTTTACTATGTCTTATCATAGTTAATGGAGTGGAATGGTTTGGAAACTCCATAGAACAAAGCAATTGCTTTGCCTTTGATGTTGAATCGTACCATCACGTGTTACTGACGGTGCACGCACAATGAACCAAAGCAAGTTTGGCTGAAAATGCTCATTTCCTTATGATTTTCATGTATGAACACTTTGAAAGTACAAACTTTCATTCCATGACCAAAAACCATGCGAATAAATATTTCAGCGCAGATACAGTTAATAAGAAAGCATTAAAAAGGGCAATTTCATTTTCAATAAACAATTAATATTAATCATATAGGATTAATAAACTAATAATACATATTTTAGAACGATTTCTAAGGGCAAAGAACTTTTATATTCCCTAATACTGTGAACAAATGGAGAAACTTTTCCTTCACTGTGCACTGTCAACGTCATATAACAATGGATAAAGACGAATAATCAAAAACATAGAACAATAGGTTTCCTAACCATTCCGCTCCATTAACTGTAATGATGAAAAGGTAAATTATACACCGTGAAAAGATGAAAAAACTTACTGACGTTTCGGAATAATGTCTTATTCTATCATATATACACTCCTTTCTACCACTTCTTTCTCTTTTACTCCGACGAAGGACTAGCGTCCGAAACGTCAGTAAGTTTTTTCATCTTTTCACGGTGTACAATTTACCTTTTCATCATTACTGTTTCATTAGAAACACCGACGCAGCTCACACTAGTTTTTAGCTAGTTATATCTTTTCGCTCCATTAACTATGGTCTTATGGCGACACATCATGGAATATCCCACTTGTCATATGTAGGCTGCCATAGTGCATCCCCATTGTATATCTAGTATTTTCTAACCTTTTTTACACTTCACGACAACGACTTTGGAACTATCACACCTGTGAAAGTTCAGCCCACGGTGAAGACAAAACATTATTGATGATTCATCTCCTTGACATTTCACTTCATCAAGCACTACAACATCACTGCCTTTGGCAACTAAGGAGGTAGACTTTGCTCCAAGGTAACCAAGGTTACGGCATATCACGTGAGCAGCATTCATATTCCATTCTTTGCCACATATTGCTCCCCATTTGCCTTTGTACTGGATTTGAACACGACCTTCATTAGAACTTTTACCGCCAATTAGTCGACCACCTTTTGAAAGATAAAACAATGAAAAAAGTTAAATGAAATCACTATGAAATTATTAGTTTATTGTTATTGGCTATTGTTATTATGGAAGTTAGTTTACTGATCCATGTATTTCCAGTGAACCATTTTTTAGAGTAGTTGAATTTGGAGGCCAATGCCATGGATTTCAATTGTCATGAAATTATTGTGCTATCATATGCTTTCCCTCTAGATTAAGCTGCATATTCTAATTGGGAATACCGCGCTGAAAAGGCTTAGAGTTCTATTCTTTTCTATAGCCCAAGTATTTTACATTTTTTAAATAATTTCAATTCATTCAAATGCAGTTTTTTCATTATCAAAGCGATGGGAAAAAAGTAAAATCCTATAAACT
The DNA here is from genome assembly GCF_029948245.1 of Actinia tenebrosa. Lineage (NCBI taxonomy): Eukaryota > Metazoa > Cnidaria > Anthozoa > Actiniaria > Actiniidae > Actinia > Actinia tenebrosa. The sequence continues at coordinate 3,304,578 of NW_028292575.1, read as the reverse complement.
GAAATAAGCTCGGTAACAGTGATGACACACAGTGCAACATTGCACGCAACATTGCAAGCAACAAATTTGAACCGGGGTGACACACATTGCAACAAAATCATGCCACATACATCGCTTGTGTCAGCCTGCTATGTTAAGATATTTGGTCAGCAGTTATGAATTTGGTGCAAGCTGATTGGAACCTTCTCAAAAGTATCGTAAATGCGATGTCAACTTGAAAATACAAAATAAATCACACTTTCCCTCGATGAAAGTTGTGGCATTTCTTTTGTATTTAGACGTTGGCTTCGAATTCACGATACTTTTGGGAAGGGTGCATTACTTTGCTTAAATTTGCTTTTTAATAGCAATAGTGCATTCCGATTGAAAATGTGAATATACACGATCCGCTAACCATAAAGTTCGTTTTAATGGACTTAAAACGACTAACATTACACTTACCAAAGCAATCAACGCCAGCATCATTCGCGTGATTCCCAAAAGAGAGGAGCTTGCCTGTATTACGCTTGTAGCCGCACTGAGAGAGTTTGGTTTCATTTCCAAAACATTTTGCATCAGATAACCATATTGGTCCTTTTCCCTGTCCGAAGGCGTTCCCAGTGAACGCTGCTACGGCTCCTGCAAACCTTAGCTGTCGACAAACTACAGTCGCATCAAAGATATCCCAGCCAGTTGAATCTATAGTTCCCCAGATACCAGCGTAAAGCACTTCGACCCGACCTCCATGGGCTTCCTGTGATCCACTTAGACGCAAATGTAATTCTATAAGAAAGTTTAAACACAAGATAAAATCCAAAACAAGGTTTGCGAGAAGAAAAACAAATTACATGATTTGATGATTTTTTTACTTCTATTACGCTGTTGATAACCATTAAATTACGAATTATCACACCTCATAGCGCGAAAAGAGATATAAGAAATTTTTATTTTTGCAGAGGAAGCCCAAGGAAAACCGGATAACCCAGAGAAAAACATTGAGCTAAGGAGGAAACCTAAAAAACCTCTATTAAGCTGGATACTGTGTTTTGTTAACTGAATATAGCACTGTGTTCAATTGCAAGTCTGTCGAAATCTTCGACAATTCCGGACTTGAAGTGATATGTGGAGAATTGAACCAGGGTTGCTGTAGTGATGGGCAGGCGTTCACTGTTTTTCTTTTTCTTTTTCTTTTTCTTTTTCTTTTTCTTTTTCTTTTTCTTTTTCTTTTTCTTTTTCTTTTTCTTTTTCTTTTTCTTTTTCTTTTTCTTTTTCTTTTTTAACGTCAGATTGTTGTTGTGTGTTTATATGCGTTTCTATGTTTTTTTCCCTCAACAAATACCATACTTACCTTGGGTTGCGAGACTTTTACAGACTACGGCAGCATCTTGATCGTGAAGACACTTGTTATTTCCCCAACCTTTATGAGTACATGTTGCAAGTGAAGCCTCTTTTCCAGTGCATCTAACATCACTTAGCCATACAGGACCAGTTCCTCTACCATACAGGCCACAACAGTGAGCATCGAGAGCACCTTTATAACCTAACTGACGACATACCACCTGGGCATTGTTAAGTGTCCATTCATTTCCACAAACCGTGCCCCAACGTCCACGGTGATAAACCTCGACTCTTCCTGTTCCATTTGTAGAAGAAGAAGCTAACCTAATAACTAAAATCACCAATAGAATTTAAAAATTTGATTTACAGCAGCGTATCATTAATTAAATACAATTTTTTGGTTTGGTATAAAAACGGTCACAATTCATTATTACATCGGATAACCAATTTTAACACCAAACATAATAAAGTGAAATTACACCCAGTCCCTATGCTTACAAGATTATAAACCTCGCCTTGTTCATTTATATAATAAGACGCCAACTTAATGGCTTTTAAAAATTACGAATGGCATCATATGCTGCAGCTCGTCAGTTAGGAAAGAAGAGAAATTTAATTGAGGTTATATCAGTCGAAATTCATACCATTTTTAAACAATGCCCGGTAAACAATTTATTTTAGCAAGAGCACAAGGCTTTGAATGGATATACATAACTCATATAAATACCAGCCCCATTGATGATTGGAATACAGTGCTAAAATATCATTTAACCATCTCAGTAAATATCTATAGAGATTGCAAGTGCATGTTGCAATTTTTGTTTTTGTTTTTGTTTTTGCTTTTGTTTAATTTTTTTTTTTTTAAAGATTTTTTTTTTTTTAAGATTTTTTTTTTATTTCAAATTTTTATTTTTATACCAGACCATCAGTGCATGGAAAGTGTTAAAGAAAATTCCTTAGCTACCTTTTTACGGAAACAGTGAATGGTAGCGGTAAATTCTAGTTGACAAAATCTCTGTATTTGTTTCATTTAATCTAGCTTTAAAATAATGAAAGACAATAAGACAACAAGAGTTTTCTCACCACCACTTGTCTCATAAGTCGAAGGAGAGGCATTGCTCGGTGCCAGGGTGCACTTAGCTGATGACGATATCAAGATATCATCAAGGCCCACTACACCGTTTCCATTTATTAGCCCCTCAAATACCACCTAATAAAATAAAAAAATAGAAACATATCATACAGGTTTTGTTTTTTGTTGCGCCATTTTTGGCCATCTACAAATAATAATAACGGGGTTCTTATATAGCGCATTTTACATGGTCTCAATGCGCTTCACAATCATGACCAGTGGAGGACTTTACGGGCTGCGTATTTAGGCGCTAGTAGCAGCCGTGCAGCTTACAGTCATGAGTGATTTGTTAGTACAATAGTGTTATGCCTCCAAATTGGGATAGGCTGTTGAACCGGGAGACAATCCCCTACTCTTTTACGAATAATTCAACAGATTCTTTTATGTCCCCCATTTTACTGCAGGTTAGGAAGGGTTGGAAGACAGGGCCTACGGTTTTAAGTCCTTGTCCGAGAAGACTTGAAGGTCTAACCATTTGCAGATGTAATTTGAAAGGCACCACCTTCTCCTCAGTTATTTTAAGACCCTGAGTGTTGGTCCGGCCGAGGCTTGAACCACGACCTCCCGCACAACAGACCGACGCTCTTACCAACTGAGCTAACCAGCCGCAAATGGTTAACCCGCATGTCTTCTCGTAAAAGGGAGTTTAGCAGGTAAGCTCCCTACCCTTTCTTAACCAAAAACCCTACCCAGAGTAAGCTAGTTGTCTACTATTGAAGAAATATATAACGCGCGCGCGTGCTGTGTGCTGTTATAAAGCACGCGGGTGCTTCTCGACACTTCTCGAGTAATCTGCCAATCCCCATGCTTTATAACTCCACACAGAACAGCAAGCAAGTTTTTTTATTTCATTTATAAAATACAAATTACGAAATGACGAAACTGAAAGTGCGCGCATGTGCTGTGTGCTCTCATAAAGCACGTGCTCCCAACCAATCAGAACGCGAGGTTTAGAGCAGTTATTTTATAAAACACAGCACTTGAGGGTCTTAAGACAACTTACCGCGAACATTACAATGCTATATTTTTCAAATGGTGCCAAAATTCACTAACCTGAAAAGGATGTTTCTGCTGTAGAGGTAAAACACCTTTTTTCCAATAACCTATAGCTTCTACGTCTTTACTAGTTACCTCCCAAACAGGAGTTTCTACAAAGGTTTGGCCAGATCGAATGAATATAGTGAAATCGATATCAGAGGATTTCGTCTTGACAATGAGAAAGAAATAAAAAGACAGGCATTTTGCTTGGGTTGGTGTTAGTGGTGGGCTGACGAGACGTGCTGATTTTAAACTTTTTTGAGCTATAGAATGCTGCATGAACATGTATGTACCTGTGAAATAAACAGAACAAGGTATATGAGCTTCAAACATCTTATGTTACTAGCAATTGACTTTTTTTTTTTTTTTTTTTTTTTTTTTTTTTTTTTTTGTTTTGAGAAACAAATACTCTTGTTTTGGCGAGCCTTTAGGGGAGCCAAAACACACCTGAACAAGTAAAAATGCACAGCCGTATCAGATGCTTAGCCGAAGTTGTTTATCATTTAATTGTGCAAAGAAATGCTCAACATTCCTTTAAACTGTACCGTAGCGAGCAGATGAGCAGTGCTGATACGGTCTCATATCAGGCATGGTATTTTCCCGTATCACGCATATTTTTCGCAGAATTAAATCATAATTGTCTTATATGTTTCCCTGTTACTAACCGCTGTTGAAGGAGTACGTGGTGTGATCGTAAGGACCCTTGTAGCCTAATATACTGCTAATTCTTGGGTTAGCAAGATGATTTTGTAACCAATCGGTGTATTCTTTGTCGGTCTTGTCGCTGATGTAGCCGCATGTGCCATTCGTGAAGGTACAACTACCGCTTGTTTCTAGTCCAAACGAGAAAAAAAATAAGATAAGCAAAAATGACACTCTTCCAAGTTGCCGATCATTAAGGACACCAAAAAACAGTCCCGATTAAAAAATTGTAACGAGACTAGTTTAACTATATATAAGCATAACCCACCCCAACTCCTTGGTTTCGCATTTGGTGGAAAAAAATCACACGAATCGCTTCCTATTGAAGTGTTGATTTTGACGTCATCAATAGCAATATCTCCGTCTAATGACGTGAGTATTGTCCTTGCTGCCTGGATTTCAAACTGTAAAGAAGAAAAAAATAATATTAAACAACCAATGCAGTGAGGCTTGCACTGATAAGCTGAGGTTGTTTCAGGTCTTGATAAAATGGATGTTAGTTAACTTCACGAAAAAAAAAAACTTGTCTGGTTTGGCCATAGTTAATGAAAGCTGAATAATCAATTCTATAGGCTTACTGCGCGCAAAGTTGTTATTCAAAGATATTCTACGATGGATTGAATGTCGTTTAAGAAGAAAGCATTTACCGAAAACCGATCTCCCTTCACTATCCTGATGGGTATCTGAGCTTTCCTCCATTTACTGCTTTGGTTGCTACTGACATTAGTTTCGTTTTCCTGTAGCTCCCACACAATAACGTTCTTTTGTGAACCTGGACGTAAAACAACTCTAATAGAGTCTACGTGATTGCGAACTGCGTGATAATAGAAAGAGAGACAAGCGAACGTTGTTGGAAATACATGGCTAACCAGTCTTGCTATTGGTTGTTGCTGGTTCGTTCCTGGCATCTCAAGATAATATCCTATGGACAAAAAGTGATTAAAATCGGTCACTCATAAAAGCTACAATCATTACCATAATTAGTTGGCGTCCATGAACTTGTAGACCATGAGGGCTGCGGTTCTCATTGCTAGATATGCTTTATCTATGATTATTAAGTGTCCTTAATTTTTCCTCGACTATTTAAAGATTTTAAGGGACGGCAGACCTTTTAAAGTGCACATGAACCCTTTGACAATACATTCAGTACTGGTTCTGCATAAAGTAAATAGTTGATTGGTAAAATATTTCTTGATTTGAGTGATGCGTCTTTAAGTTATTAAGGTTTATACTTCCAATATGTTAATGATGATGACGTCAGGTAAGGTATTTGAGTGTTTTTGTTGTAACTAATAATACTAAATGCTGGCCATTTTGAAAATAAAAATTGTAAATAGCTTTCATGTAAACCATGAGTAAAATAATGATGCTTCTTAAATACTGTATCTATGAACCAGTTCGATTTTGTATATTTGATTAAGCCTTAATAGACGTCACACTCATTAGCATATTGGAAGTATAAACCTTCATAACTTAGAAACGCATCACTCAAATCAAGAAATATTTTACCATTCAACTATTTACTTTATGTAGAATCAGTACTGAAAGTATTGTCGAAGGGTTCATGTGCACTTTAAATTTCTTGCTACTGACTTCATCCACCACCATGTAGGATATGTCAAATTAGGAATCATAAAATGCCGCTTTCAACTTGATTTTCGACGGGAAAAGAAAAGGGCAAGGATCCCAGAAATTGTAAAGCATTCTTTATGCCCACGATATACCTAAACCTAAATCTTACCTGAACCTGTGCGCTGATACTTTGCTTTGCATAAGTAAGAGATTCCGTTATAAGTCGTGTCACAGTGTACATCATTGAATCCGGCACCATAATACAGTAGAGACGCGCAGTCTTCTTGTCCGGCATCAGACGTTTTGCCATTTGGCCATATATCTGTTAGGTTTACCACTTTACCATTGAGATATGACCAAATTCCATCTCCATTTTTCTCGTGGAGGCCAATAAACAACTGCCTTATGCCACTTGGGAATCTATAATCCCTGATAAAACGTAATTCTTCATGAGTTTGGATGTCTGCAAGTGAAGCATTTTTTGCTTGGCATTTCTTTACTGCCTGGCGCCAGGTGACCATATCTTCTGTTTCAAATTTGTAGCAGTATCCTTTGTAGACTTTGCTTGTCCAACCTTCCAAACACATTGGTTTTTTAACTTAAAAAAAAAGACATCATTAATGATATATAGGTTGTGTTTTCACTAGAAATGTTAACTTGCCTAAAATTCCTGGAGGTGTTTTAATCCGACAACCACCTTTCAAGAACAACACTGTGATTGGCCCATTTATTTGGTAGGACAACTTAAACCATCTTGCTAGGTAGTTTAACTTTGCCTTTTTTCCGGTGTTATATTTAAGCTAGTTTAAATTGTCCTAGTGAAAACACATTCATAGAAAAAACAATATATTGTTTAAATCGATACTTTTAAGTTAAAACTTTCATGGCTTAAGATTGTAAAAAGCAAATAACGACCCTATTTAAGACAGCGAAAAACGTAAACAGAAAATTAGAAAGAATGACAAAACGACATTTATCTGTGAAGGAACAGAAAGTAGGCTGGTAGTAAAGGAGCACGCTTGGCTGCAATATAAGCGTTCAAACACACAGACGAGTGCTTTTAACTTATTTAAAGGTCAAATGCCTGGCTTTGGTACCCTTACCTTCAGCATAAGTGTGATCATATTTTGGCTGGTAATACTTTGCAGGCGAAGATGCTTGTTTTCTAATCCATGTTAGTTCATTATTAACGCCAGACGTGGTTTTAAACAAACACAGATCAGTTTCAAAGTTGCAAGAATACTCTATCATTAAAAAAGAAAAACAAAGATAGGTTTATGGTTAACCAAAAATCGATCCCATTTCCTTTTTTTGAAAAATAATGTAAAAAAAAAATGCTCACATTTTATACTCAATTCCCTTCTTAAATGGATTTAAGGTGGAACCAAACTAATTGAGATCGAATTTTGGACAACTTTATTCTCGCTCGCTTCGCAAAACTAATTTAGCGAAGCGAGCGAGAATAAAATTGTCCAAAATTCACTCTCAATTACATTAATCCATGACGTAATGTTTTGCCCAATTCAGACCACGTGTCACTCTTTTGATAATAAGATTATTTGTTTGAGTCTTATCCATATTCATGTGTCTTCTCTTGTTTAACATTTAAAGAAATAAACAATACTCTGCTGAATGACAAGTGGTCTGAAATGGGAAAGCAGTGGTTCAGTCTAATAAACAGATATATTTTTTCTAGGCAATTTATTCTAAGGAATTACTCAAACAAATGATTTGTTTGTAGGTGTGTATGTTCAGATTTTCCAAGCGTTCATTTTTAATGTTAAAAAGTAAATAGGCCAGGGTAAACAACTCGATCACTATTATAGATGACAACCTAAATTTTAGCCTAGATAATACCTAACTGCATTCACCTTTATCACTTAAGCAAGTAACGCCAGCGTCGTTATAATGATCACAAGTGCCACGTTTTCCCCATCCGGCATGTTTGCAAAATCCAAGGTCTTTTTCATCTCCATTGCAGCTCACGTCGTTTAGCCATATATGTGGGCCAAACCCCAGTCCAAATGTTGCGCTTGGATGCGCCTCCAATACACCTTTAGAGATATAACAAACGACCAATCAGCGTTTCTCCAGCTCCAAATGAGGAATGACAATAGACCAAATCGATAAACGTAATGTTTTGCCAGTTCAAATCTACTGGCAATACTTTATTAACCTTATATTAACATGCCATTCAAATCTACACGGAATACTTTTTAGTCAATGTTACATGTCAATGAAGCACTGATTTGGATATGATATGTAAATACAATAGACAAAGAAAAGTATCCCCAGTAAAGTTGTATTGGGTCAAACATTGCGTTAGCCGATTAGGCTATTGGTCAATGATAATTCGTATCTTCAGAAGTTCAGGTTTAAAACTATTCATTAGAATATGTAAACAAATTAATCTAAGCAAGCCATTAATCGAAAAAAAATGCATACCTAAGAATCCTAACATTCTACAAACGACTTTTGCGTCATTAAGATCCCATTGGTGGTCACAAACAGTACCCCACTCATCTTTATGGTACACCTCCACACGGCCAGAATAATCGTTGTCACTGCCAACCAAACGTACCGGCGTTGTATCTGTACAATTTAAGTGGATGAAAAAATGCGAAAAGCCATAGGAACAACAATGAGTTTTTAAATACGATTAATAGAATACTAAAACAGATCTAATTAGCACATCAACTTTAGAGGAACTGCGTTGTAAAAAAAGCAATAAGCGAAAATATTGGTAGTAGTATTGCGTGTTATAATGGTAGTTACGATCTCGTGGGGGGTGATAGTGGTTTTCATGGTGATGGCGATAAAAGTGATTGCACGAATAATTATGGGGATAGAGACATATGCTAAGGATTGTAATGCTTATATATGATGATTATGGCGATGTTGAGTTCATAATGATTAATTTTGATAGCTATATCGTAATGGCTGGATAACGAGTATGATTTTGCTACATTTATGTTAAAATTATAATAAAAAAGATGATGGTAAAGATGATAATGATGATGATGATCAGTAATGATGATGATTATGATGATAACTTTTTTGATTATTATTAATATAAGAATGATGATGATGATGATTAAATGATTATGATCATTATGTAATGATTATATGATGAAATTTAGAGCTTTAATTGCTGAAAGAAGCCTAAACATAATAAAAACGATAATGACGATCGTAATGATGATAATAATGATGATGATGATATTCGGTTGGTAATGTGATGATGCATGATGATGATGGTGATGATGATGAAGATGATGTTAAGGATGATGATGGTGATGATGATGGTGATGATGATGATGGCGATGATGATACTGGTGATGATGATGACAATGATGATAATGGTGATGATGATTGCGATGATGATGATGATTAATATGATGATAATGATGATGATGATAATGATTATATGATTGAATAAGATGAATGAGTTGTAGGGCTTTGCTGAAAGAAGCCTAAACTTAAATGTTGTTGCTGATGATGATGGTAATGATTATATAATTCAATAAGATTAATGATGAGTCCTAGGGCTTTGCTGAAAGAACCCTAAACTTTAGCTTTAAGCAGAGAAGTGTGGTACCTGGTCCATTGCCACAATATCGTAGGATACAAGATGGTGGTTTTTGAAGCTCGTAGACATAAAACCCTGAACAATTTTTGACTCGAATAAAAGTTGACCATTTACAGCACTCGCCGAGAAAACTAAAACAGACTTTTCTTGTGACAATTCCTTTTTCTACCGTTGGGTGATCTGAAAAGTAAATAGAAACAAAGATTTGGAAACTCAAAGTGGAGTAATGTGTGTAATTATTATTAGGTTAAGTATGACTTGAGAAGCAGCCATATTGAAATTTATAAAGTAGGACAAAAAGTAAATATAAAGCCAGGAATAATAAGTGGAATTTCATTATCCTTGTCCGCAGGCTTATCTGTTTAATTTGGCTTAACGTCATGCATGAGCCTCTCAGTCGAGTAGCTTGGCTATATCCTCGATTTCGGTGAATCGAGTGGTCTATGGCAAGAGGATATGAACTAAGAGAAGGAATCCTACCTATATAGCCTTCTAACCATCATGTGCACAGTTTGATGCTATTTTTAGCTTGGAGATATTTTGAGCGAAGAACCTCATTGGTTGATTTCTTGAGGGTAGGCGGCTTCTAGTCTTGCAGTAAACAAAGCCTGTGTTTTTGTCGTGGACGTAGCGAAATATGGCGCTTTTAGTGTCCTAAAACGAGGCATTAAAGGGAAGTATGATTATCGCGCGGGCATGGTAACAAGTTAAAAATAGCATCGATGATTCTAAAAATAGCATCAAAGTATGCACATGATGGGGCACGGGGATTCCTTCTCTTAGTTTATTTTCTCTTGTCTATGGTCAATGCGTACATGATGTGAAAAGTAATTGTTTTAACAGAATGAATATATAAATAAGACTTAAAAAATAGCTTTTTACATTAAATGCCATTCGTCTTCTTTTAAAGATATAACTCCAAGCAATTCACCAGGCTACGTGTGTTAGCTCTTAATCGTCCGCCATTTTGGATTTGGCAGAGCTGAAAATGAGTAGTAAGCTAGTTGGAACATTTGATAATCTAATGCCGAATTTTATCCACACTTCTTATTTTTGGAAAAGTTTTTAGCACTACTACTGGGTTTGTACTGGTCCCATCTGAGAACTCACCTCCATTCAGCCATCCCGGAGCTTTTGTATTGCACTTCCCCTCAGGAACACAAGTAGATGGCATAACATTGCCGGCAAGTCCCATGAAGCGATGCCACTGACCAGGGAATATGTCACTGTTTCTGTCGCATTGATCTGCTTGTCCAGCGAAGGTCTTGGCTCTATCGGCACTGTTTAGCACCTTATATCTTCTGCATTCGTCACCAAATGCACCTAGTTTATTGATTCAGTAAAGAGGACAAAAACAAGTATTAAGAGAACATACCAGTTGCACTCGATGTCTTATTTTCCTGACCTAACAAAAATGGACTACTAGATATCAGGGATCAGCTTCTTACCATTTGAGCAAACAGCCCAGGAATCTTGAGAATGCAAACATCGGTGGTATCCCCATGGATTCTTACGGCATTGCAGTAAGTTACTCTCTCCTCCTGTGCACTGTACGTTGTCAAGCCAGATTGGTACAACACCTTGAGTGATGTTTAACGACGCGATAGCACGACCGAGGCCTGAGTACCCCAACATCTTACACACTACTGTTGCATCTTCGTCACTCCACATATTGTTACAAATAGTACCCCACTGTCCATTGTGGAATACTTCGACACGACCTTGAAGAGGATTTGGACCATCGACTAATCGTGCTTCACCTTCGAAGGCTGAGAAAGAAATGTTATATTCATAAATAATACAATAAGCTGCTTTCGATGACATATCGTATGTATGAAAATGGCTGATTTTAGCCCATGTATTAGCATCGGCTAAAATTAATTATTGTCAATGATACAAGTAAACACTATTTATTGCCTTATTAAGCAAGCCAATACACGTCAAATATGTAGCATGGCAAGGGTTAAAATGTTTTGACCAAAATCACATAAATTGTCGCTAAAAAACATAATTTTGCTTACCATAAATCTTGGGTGGTGACGTTGCTGTGCTAGGTGTCATGTTACAAGTTTTGTTGGACACGGTAATGGTATCTATGGCAATATCTCCTCTTTCAGAATTTCCACGAACTCCTTCAAAGATAACCTGAATAATAACCAAAACAGCATTAGATAAATAATGGATTGTTCGTTTTAAGTTCATTTAATTGTAAGTATTTTACCTTTAATCCCTCATCACCAGTAACATTGATCGGGACTTGTCCTTGGATCCACGAGTTTCCTTGTTCTCCACTTAATGTCCATAGCTTAACAATAGATCGAGAAGTTTCTCTCTTACTGTACACATTGAGCCACCCAATATCAATGCCCCTCATATGGTAATAGAAAGAGATGCACTTGGTATTTGCTGGAATCACAGGACTTATTAGTTTTGCTCTTGCTCCTGTATTGCCTGTAGAAACCTCGGTGTACACATAGTAACCTGCACAATAAAAGACCGGACAAATAACATATTCACCAATAGTATAGTTAGTCTCGACCTTTCGACGGACCTGTTGCTTAGTATCTAGTTTAGTCATCATTCGCTCTTTTCTTATTTTAGTAACTCCTATTTTTCCTCCCTTCACCCTACCCTCTAGGAACAAATTTACAAATTATGGATTTTCTAATCTACCGACCTACCGACCTACCGACCTACCGACCTACCGACCTACCGACCTACCGACCTACCGACCTACCGACCTACCGACCTACCGACCTACCGACCTACCGACCTACCGACCTACCGACCTACCGACCTACCGACCTACCGACCTACCGACCTACCGACCTACCTACCGACCTACCGACCTACCGACCTACCGACCTACCGACCTACCGACCTACCGACCTACCGACCTACCGACCTACCGACCTACCGACCTACCGACTTCATAAGATTACCTCTTCCGCTTTGGTCATCATGTGGTCCAGTGCCTGAAGAAGGTGTCGGTCCTCTGTTCCTCGTCCAATCAAATTCACTGTTAGTTCGGTCTCCATTCTGATATCCACATGTGCCGTACTCGAAGGTACACTGTCCGTCTGCGGTAGCTATCGTTTTGTGATCTAATTATGAAATCAACATGTTTTTTACTTCAATTATATTATGAATAATTAAGAACATACAGTGATACCATTGAATACGAAGCTTCAGGGGATTGTTACCTAGTTGACAGACAACACCGGCATCCTCGTAATGATCGCAGTTATTGTTACCCCATCCACCGTGACTACATTGAACAATCGAAGTCTCACTTCCTTTACAGTTTACGTCATCCAGCCATATTGTACCAACTCCTCTTCCATAGACTTGGGATTTGGTAGTCCTTACAGCTCCAGGGAAGCCGAGTATTTTACAGACAACATTAGCATCAGTTATGTCCCATAAGTCATCACAAACAGTACCCCAAACGCCGTTGTGAAAAACCTCGACTCGACCTTCGTAGTTTGTTTGTCCATTGACAAGGCGAAGTGAGCCATCTAAAAGAAAAAGAAATCCAATATTATATAAGACAATGATGTTCATCTGTGCCAGGAGGTATTTGTCTTATTGCTAATGCTAATTGCTAATCATACCTTTCCAAGCTGGTATTCCTGTAGGTTTGATATTAGGACCAGAGGAAGGATTTGGCAAACAAGAGGAATTGTAGACAGAAATGTCGTCAATTGCGATTCCACCAGAATACGCATTTCCATTGACAGCCTCGAAAACAAGCTGGAAAAAAATCCACCCCAAAAATGTGATACATAGAGGATATTACATGGGCGCGCGGAGATACGAATTTTATCTTCGAGTGTTCAATTGATTTCATCGATATCTATATAATAATAAAAGATATATAATTTAGGTATTAGTTAAAACTTAACTCGTAAGCTTCACCTGTGAGATTAATCCGTACGAAAAATGTGAAAAATAAGGAAGCATTAAACACGTTCCTTCTTTTCTGTTGTCAAGTAAACTAACCACGCTCTTGAAAATGACTTTTGAAGAAGTAGAAACGTTTACAACAAAACTAGTCGTTGTGAAGCAAGAGAAAATGAACCAAGAGAAGGAATCCCCGTGCCCCATCATGTGCACACTTTGATACTATTTTTAGAATCACTGATGCTATTTTTAACTCGTTACCATACCCGCGCGATAATCGATCATACTTCCCTTTAATGCCTCGTTTTTGAACACGAAAGCGCCATATTTCGTCTCGTCCACGACAAAAACACAGGCTTTTGTTTACTGCAAGACTGGAAGCCGCCTACCCTCAAGAAATCAATCAATCAGGCTCTTCGCTCAAAATATCTCCAAGCTAAAAATAACATCAAACTGTGCACATGATGGTTACATGGCTATATAGGTAGGATTTCTTCTCTTAGTTCATATTCTCTTGTTGTGAATTTAATAATTATATTTTTATCATGTTTTTTTGTTGTTGTACAAACTACCATAGTTCCGACCCGGCTTCGGTTAATTCTATTTTCAAAATAACCTGTAAACGACTTACATTAGAGGTTCTGTTCAAAGCGTCTTGGCCAAGGAAAATTTGTGATTTGTACCATTTGTTACCTTGGTTGCCAGTTAATTGTTCTAGCCGTGTGTAGTTCCCTTGCACCTTCAAGTACACGTTAAGTGTACCGAGTTGGGACCCAAACATGTAGTAGTAAAAGGTAACACACGAAATATTGTAGAGAGTTGGACTAACAAGGCGAGCCTTACTACCTCGTGTTGAGCCTTCTGCGTACATGTATCTGCCTGGTGACAAGGGAAAAAAGTATGGACCAAAGTTACCAAAATTAGGAGGAAGAGTTAAATCAACTGATCAGACCTCGAGCGATGCACCAAAGAATGTTAAACCCGAGAGAAGATGTTCTCAGGCAAAAACTACCACCTGGGTATTGATCTACCTCCCTCCCAGACCTCCTCTCCCTGAGTGAAATGCTTAGCTTGTTTATGAAATAACGAGACAGTGTACTTACCAAGGCTTGTAGTATGGTCTTTTCTAGGGCCTGACGTACTTGTTAATGACTTTGCATTCATTCCTTGCCAGTCAAAATCGTCAGAGTTCAAGTTCTGATAACTGCACAAATTGTCATCAAAAGTGCAACTTCCGGAACCTATCATTACAAATACGTTTTTAATTGGTTTATCAGGGGCAAATCCAGGGAGAGGGTTGTAAGAGTTACAGCCTGGCCCCTCCCCAACGAAATAAAATGATAATTCCCCCCCCCCCCCCCCCCATCCTCTTCATCACAGAACCCTCTCTTTAAGAATATTTGGGATCCGCCATCCGTCGAATTCTCTGTTAATTAGGGTTTGTCCCGATGTTGTATGTAACTATTCGTGTGTTCATTTGTGGATCTTTTGACATTGAAATAAGGCTGACTGAGTAAATGAACCCGTAATAAGGTAACACAGAGGCATATTACGAACTTGCATGAATTTCAATAATATTCAGCAATAAAACAACATACGTCTGTGGGAGAAAACAGAACACGTGGGGTAAACTTTCGAATAAAGTTGTAGTAGCATCGACTATATAGGGCCTGGCAATTACATTTTACCTTCAGTAATGACATCTTTAGGTTTTGCAGTTGTCGGGCTAAATAAGCACTGGTCTGATGTCATGCTGACGTCATCAATAGCAACACTTGCTATATTATTTACTCCAACTACTGCTTGGAAGTAGATCTAAAGCAATAGAATTATCAACGAGTCAGCAAAGAATTACTTCGTAACCCTTCGATCATTTTGTAAATAAGATCAAGATTTGTATAATGGAAGTATATAGTTATAATTTGTTGAGATGGGAAAAAATTCATGCAAGTTTTATATGGTTATAACTTTTTAAAGTGCCTATCACCCTTCTGACAATATTCTCAGTATTGATTCTACATGGGGTAAGATGTTGAATAACCCGAAAAAATTACATAGTTTGAGTGCGGCTTCTTGAAGTTATGAAGGTTTTTCCATGTCATATGCTAATGCTGTGACGTATGAAGAGGCATTTATGGTTATTTGTTGTTCCTCGTAATTCGAAACACTGGCTTCTATGGGAAAACTAACTTGCAATCATTTCTATAAGAGCAATGGGGAAAACAATGACGTATTTCAAATTTAATTTATCTGTACCAGTAGTGTTTCGTATATTAAATGATTACTCCTCATACGTCACAGCATTAGCATATGGCATGGAAAAACCTTAAAGACTTCAAGAAGTTGCACTTAAACTATATATTTTTTTCGGGTTATTCAACATCTTACCCCATGTATAATTAATACTGTGAATATTGTCAGAAGGGTGATAGGCACTTTAATATTAAAATATTGATCGTTTTTTAGGCTAGCGAATGTCTACCTGCACTGGTTGTTTACTATTTGACTTGAGTGGTATCGTTGCGAGTTTCCAAGCATTAGCCACGTTCCCAAACAACGACCACACTTTACTAGGAGTAAAGTTCCCCGTCTTGACGAGGACCTCGAGACCACCTATACCACTACCGTACATGAAATAGTAGAACTTAACGCATGAAACATTTGTATAAACAGGGCTGACAAGACGAGCAAGATTTTCGGCTTTCGCACTTTCTTGTCGGGGCTTTGAGTACAAAAAAAATCCTAAATAAAATATAAAAGCAATAAAATTAATATATATATATATATCGGATTCAGCAGTGGCATTTTCATAAAGTGGCTCTTTTTATTCACTGAGTTGCAATCGAAATTAAGAACTCAAATTGATTGTTGCATAGTAAGGAAAACCTGAGAACCCGAAAAACCCTTCGAAGCAGGCAGGAGGGAAAAGAAACTCATAAGGGGCATACTATAACCATGCTCCAGAATATTCAGATATGCAAATTAGAGATTTTGATACCATATTTGGAACTTTACGCTTGATTTAAGAAAACTGCTTCTATCACATATCACATTTTAGCTAAATTTCCTGACTTTCAGAGAAAATTTACTGAATCTTTCAATCAAACAATTCGGATATCTGTCTAATTTAGTTTTGGTAATTTTTAAAGCAAGAAGACTTGATATACTGAAAAGAAATTTGTCAAGAAAAATATTCCGGAGCATCGTCGTAAAAAAGAAATGTATGACTGTTAAACGTTCCAACCCCCTTATTAGTTTCTGGAGAGAAAAGCAGTAATAATAATGATATGTTCTTATATAGCACATTATAGCTTCTCAATGCGCTTTACAAATATAACGATGAAATGTTAAGTGAAAAAATAGATTAAAGTTACAAATTGAACTAAAATGTTTTTAGTTTTCTCTTGAATATTTCCAAAGACTGCGATGTTTTTATATCTGGTGGTAAACGGTTCCATAGTCTGGGCGCTGCTACGGCAAAGCAACGCGCACCATATGACTTAGTACGATATGGAGATTGTTCTAAAAAATACTCCTTGTGTGGCACTCCTTAGCTTACGAGTAGGTTGGTGTATTTTGAGAATATCACTTATATAGGTTGGAGCGATACCGTTTATAGCTTTGTATGTGACCGTTAAAAGCTTGAATTCAATTCTTTTGAATTTAAGCTGCTCTTCTCGCATACAACACCGAGATTGACAAGACACGAACGTTGGTCGGTCGCATTGGTGAGAGGCAAACATTCTAACCACCACGCCAACCGCATAAATGAAATAAGAAAACAACTAAGAAAATAGCCTGCTGATCAGTGATTCATCTTTTGTTTATTCATCTTTCATTTAATTAAAAGGTCCGAACCTTTTCCAGTAGTATCTCTCGTAGGCCCACGTATATTCACAAGATAGGGAACCTTCTTCGTTTCCCATACAGGACGCCCATAGAAAGGGAAACCAGGAATGTGAAACCCTGTAAATAGAAAATAATGATAATGACAACGAGGACGAGGACGAGGACGAGGATGGATGACGATGATGATGATGATGATGATGATGACCCCGTGACTGCATTAAATTTTCCCACTCATGGAGCACAGGCACCCAACCTCTCGTTCTGTGGTGTTGTAGTGATTTTAATGTTAACGTTAATATTTCGGATTTAACATTCAAATACTAAAGCACCACAGAACAGGAGATTGGGCTGCCGGTGCATGGAGCGGACATTACGGAAAAGAATGCGGCTTCCACCAGGTGAAATGGCATCACTACTTTTGACATTCTGTTTCGCATACACTTATGTTGTTTTCAATGGAAGGTTTTATCAGCACATCCACGGGGCACCAATGGCCTCACAGTATCGCGTACATGGATAGAAAACTATAACATTTGCATTCAACCTACCACCTATTGGTCTACTAATATGTCTTATTAAATATCTTGTAATGCGAAATCTTGTGACCGTTTCTCCTGCATGTTTTAGTCGTATCCAGTCAAAGTCATCGGTGCCAGATTGATCATTAACAAATCCGCAAAACCCATTGTCAAATGAGCAAAAACTTGGTGGCTTTCCTGCAAAAAAAAGGGTAAAATGTCATTAAACCCCAGATCTTACGGAGCTACGGCGGTTACAACCAGACCATGAGTTGCAGAAGCAATATTGGACAGTTTATTTGTTTTAACCAATCAAAAGAATTGTGGACATTCATTTATCAAATGGATATTATTTTAATAAATATATGTTATTTACCGGCCAGGAGGTCCGGATAGGGAAAAACTGTGCCCGAGGTCTTGAATAAACGCTTTCAAGACCATTTCAAGACCGAAGGTACAGTTTTTTCCTATCCGGACCGAACATAGGACGGTAAATGACTTAAATAATAACGGTAAATAATCGTTTCGTTTTGTTGTTTAGCAGCAAAGGATACCGAACCGCGAGCGCGGGCACATACTTACAAAATACCGCCCGCTAAAACAGCCAATCAGAACGCACGATTTTTTAGGATGCCGGACCGGAAAAAAATAAAACATCTTACATCTAGACTTCTAGCAACGGGAAAAAAAGGCTTATTCGAAACATTCTCATACCCAGACTCTTCGCAATATTTTTTCGTTACAAAGCGGAAAGGTTTGATACGAGAATGGAAGACTAGACAATGTAAGAATGCCTGGAGAACTTCTTTTGTTTAAGAATACATTTTTTTTCAATAATGAGCAATAATGGCAAAAAGCGCCAAAAACTAGACTTTCGCATGAGTTTTGATCCCAATTTTCGTTTTGGGGTAACACCCAAAACCTTTTTTAAACAGTAAAACTGATGTACTATGATAAAATGCCTGTATTAAGCGGTATTTTCAATTGTACAAAGATGTTTTGTTGCATTTGTGTTAGAATGTTGCTTTGTCAAGCTTTTTTATAGAAAAATGGCAAATAAGCAAATGAAGGCCTACACCGCATTTTCGACTAAAATTTTTGCTTTGGGTTAACACTTTGATTCCACTTTCATCGGTCATCTCCACTTCCAAACAAGTTAAACTTTTTGAATAACAAGATTTTATTCTTGTACAACAGCCTTTCTTCAAGAAAAAAGTTGTTTGCGCTCACTGCTTGAATACGAAAAGAATTCTCTCTTAATAGTTAAATAGTTTGGTCGAGATACATGTTATTCCGAGTAAATGAAATGAATATGGCGAACAAGTACAGTAAACACCCGCACATAAGAACACACATATACATAGCCATTTGCAAAAATTATGCACGCTTCAAATGCATACAACTATATCAACACTATATCAGACACGGTGGGATATCTTTCTTGATATCTTTTTCAGAAGGCCCTAGTAATAGACAGTTCGAAATAAATATCAGGGATGATCTCTCATTTAATTAATTTGATATTTACATTAAATGTTATGACTTTCAGATTCCTTATGATTTTAGACCAAAAATAATAATAAATAAAAATAATAAATAGAAATAACCAAAAACAAGTTATCTTTAATAATTTATATTACCTTTGGAGAAAGAGCAGCTTTCATTTAGTAACAAAAAACAAAAAGCCAAGATCAATATATGAGGCACCTGAAAAAAAATGTAAAGAAACAGAAGAAATAAACAAACAAACAAACAAACAAACGAACGAACGAACGAACGAACGAACGAACGAACGAACGCACGACGCACATACGCACGCACGCACGCACGCACGAACGAACGAACGAACGAACGAACAAACAATAAACAAACAAACAAACAAACAAATAAAATAAACGAATAAAATAAACAAATAAAACAAACAAACAATTATGTATTAAGAAAAAGTTGGAAAAATGATACATGTTTTTGGTACACATAATTTTTATAATATAAAAACTTGAATATAGATGGTAGATAAACGATGAACTTAACTTCCAGTAGAAGGATTCCAAAGAATTCAACAGTCTGTTCTCTTCATAGAAATATTCTAGTATATAAAAGTAAAAAGTAAAGAATGAATTCTTTACTTTTCATTCTTTGCTTTTTTACTTTTTGTCCTGTATATATCTTTATTTTTTTCTAAAGAAGGCCAAATGGCCGAAACGTGAAATACAATTTTTTGGAACAGTTAGAAGTTGCCTGTTTTATTCTTTTACTTTTATATACTAGAATATAATATATAATATTTATTATATAATTACCAATGAAATATCTATTTTTCTCTATTTCGAAAACTTGATATCTTCACACGTGAAAATAACATGTTATTTTCACGTGTGAATATAACACCATTGCGATGGCTATTCAAAAATACACGGAAAGAATTGCCTGAAAAAGCCAAAACATACTTCATTGATAATTATATAATAAACAGAATATTACATGGCCGCTTGGAGATAGGAATTTTATCTTCTCGTGTTGAAAATCTCTCACTCGTTCGCTGCGCTCACTTGTGAGAGATCTTTTCAACACTCGAAGATAAATTTCGTATCTCCGCGCGCCCATGTAATATCCTCTATATATATATATAATATAATATATACATATTTCAATTGTCTGTTTCGGTTTGAACAAACAAACAAATGTCATGCTTGCGATGAGCACTTGTCATACTATCTAGGCAGGACGCCTTTGTATCGAAATGATATTTTCAATACGGTTTTTTACTCCTCAGCTAAAGATTTTAAAAAAAGCCGTTTTCCCAATGGACGTTTCCTTCCTATGCCTGGTACCAAATAAGCCATGCATACTACTGAACGGGATTAGATTACCAAGCATATTAAGCACTCCTACCCCCATTAACATGAGGTCAGACAGCAAAATATAATAACGAATTTAAAAGAAACGGTATATCTTTTTTATGCTTTATCTAGATAGTTGATTTGTCGTCAAAAAAGAATATTGGATGGGGAAGAAAAAAGACGCTGGAAAGACGGGGGTGGGGTGGAGGGTGAGGGTGTAGGGAGTGAGAGCGGAGCGACTAGCGGACGGATCAAGGGAGCGGTACGATGGCTAGCTTATCTAGCTAAGGACTAGCTATCACTATTTATTTCTACTATCTGTATCTACTTTTCTATCTATGTATTCTTGGATGTATCACTTATCAGCTACTAGTCTACACACGACTATCGATCTTATCGGGTCACAGCACGAGGTAGCTTATCGAGTGGAGGATCTTATCTTATCTTAGCTACTATCTTATCTTACTTAATTTATCTATTTATCTATTTATCTTACTATCTTATCTATCTCTAGCTTATCTTACTTATTCTATCTTAGCTATCTATCTTATCTTAGCTTATCTGATCTATCGTTAGGTATTCGAGTGGCTTATTTTATCTTTACTTATCTTGGGAGCTTATCTATTACGAGCTATCTTATCTTATCTTATCTGTACGACTATCTTACTGCGAGGGAGCGGATCGGAGAGGAGGGAGCGACGGACGGAGCGGAGCGGAGCTATCTCATCTTACTATTTAGTATGATCTTACTTATCTTATTTATCTTATCTTATCATCTTACTGTATCTGATCTTATCGATCTAATCTATATCTTATCTTATCTTATCTATTTATTTCTTATTGACTTATACTTATCTTATCTTATCTTATCTTATTTTATTTTATTTTATTTTATTTTATTTTATTTTATTTTATTTTATTTTATTTTATTTTATTTTATTTTATATTTTAGTCATTTAACTCTGAATGACATCAATTTTGTTTCAACATCATCTCAGTTACCTTATCATTTTTGGTATTATGCTTTCTCGATCTAAGGCACAAAATAAACATTTTACTAAACTCCAACGTTTTGGACGCATTCGTTTTGTATATATTGATATATATTATTAATTAATCCCTTAACTATTTTCGAAGTGATTGGGATGCAAGTTTGAGCAGTAAACGTACGTTGTTGCATATCCTCACAACTGCGAAATGTCGAGGGGCAAATACCGTCTTAGCAGAAATTCCAGAAAACGTTAGAGCATATTTATTCGGTACCCGAGCCATAAACTTGCACGTATTATGAATACACACAAAAAAGGTATATCGACCTACCTTCATCGTTAGCTTTGCAGAGATCAGTGCTTACCATACGACACTAATGTTTACACACTTATGAAGTATGTTCTCTTTAACTCCAACATCTATGCAAGAAGGTGTCCAAACTCCCTTTATATGTTATATGCGAGCACAATTTGTTATAAAATATTAAGTTTTAAATCATTTAGTCCGGAAATACAGTGACAGATAATCGAGTAGTTGGAACTGTTCCAGTGTGGATTGAACGTAAATGATAAGTAATTGATAGTCTACAAGCAGCGGGCATTTTTGCGATACTTTAAATAGAGTAAATTATCTCACGCAATGGAGCCAAATAGGAATATATTGTTTCAGGAACATGCGCGCGCATGTTATTGTCACAGGCAGCCCAAACAGGAACTTTGACGAACTGCGCTACTTACTAAATCACGTTCCTTTCAACATTATTCTATTTGAAAATATTGATGACTATTGGCTTAAATAGAAAGATTTATTCCTAACTGTTGTTGATAAATGCATCCCCGTAAAATCAGTACAAGCCGAAGTTATTCTGGAGTTATCAGGCAATTCTGCATTCACGAGGGAAAGTGAAGCTAGCGTCGGATTGGCAGCGTCGGATTGATGTTCATTGAGATTCAGAATCATTTCCGGGGGAGGTCAAACAGGTCATTCTACTAAAATACTCTCTTCCTCCTAACGGTGGCAAAATCACAAACGAATTCCGATTAAACTTTCTTCTCTGATTTATATTCATGATATTCTATGCTCTTATCAATTAGAATACGCTGCCTATTCTCGACGAATTTACTGATTTTGCTCTCAGCCTCGGATTGGACTCGGATTACAAGTCACGTTCAAAACATTCAACTGACAACAACAGACTGACAGCTAATTTTTTTATCAAACATTCAACTTATTCACTTCCAACCTTCATAGTGAACTCAATTTTCCTTCTAACCTTCGTATCGGAATCTATTTACATTTCATCGTACTGATTTTGCTCTCAGCCTCGGATCCAATACGAGGCTGGGATGGAGTCCAATTTGAGGCTGGGATGTAATAGGATCCCAATCCGAGGCTAGGATGTAATACGCTAGCTTCACTTTGGTTCATTACTCATAATGGAATTACTGCAAAAACTTCAGTCGAGAAGGTTGAATCATTCAGCTTGTACATTTCCTCAGTTTTTTTCGCCACAGTCGTCTAAAAACGTAAACACAAGCTCTATGAATATTCAAAACCACTCGCTTTTGTCTGAAATATCTCTGTCAGTTGATGAGGTTGTTGGTTGTTTAAAAGATCTCGACATCACGAAAGCTTGTGGTCCCGATGGGATCCCAGCACGTCTTCTTAAAGAATGAAATGAAATTGCCCCTAGCTTGTGCTCAATGTTCAACCAATCGTCAATTAAAAACAGCTTCTTTACCAAAATAATGGAAAAAAGCAAAAGCCACACCTGTCCATAAAAAAGACCTCAAAGAACCAGCATCAAATTACAGACCGATTTCTCTATTGTGCCTTATAAACAAATTACTCGAACGATGTGTTGGAAAAAAACTGTACGATCATGTAAAACCTCTCTTCACACCATTGCAACACGGATTCATGAAAAAAAAGGATCGTGCGTCTCGCAATTGGTGACAGTTCTATATACAATTGGAAAAAACCTAGATAACAGCATTCAAACAGATATTTTGTAATCGAACTTCGCCAAAGCGTTTGATTCTGTAGACCACGTCACCCTTCTTGAAAAACTTAAGAATTATGGTGTGGTAGAGCATCTACATGACTGGTTCAAGAATATTCTGCATGACCGTCAACAAAGAGTAGTTATAGATGGTATTGCTCTAATTGGACGTCCGTTACCTCCGGGTTTCTCAAGTGAACCTGCTTGGCCCAATCCTCTTCATTGTTTTTATCAACGATCTACCAAACGTTGTGCCTAGTGGAACTCTGACAGCTCTCTATGCGGACGACACCAAGCTCTACAGGAGTATTTCATCACAGCTAGAGCCGAGAATTTACAGCTAGCTCTAACAAACCTTGATTCCTGGAGTCTCCAAAACAATAACAATGTGCCGAATGCATCTAAGTGCAATGTTTTAACGGTAACTCGCAAGAAAGTTCCATTATCCTACGTCTACCATCTAGGTCATGTGGAAATGCTAAATGTGAAAGACGAGAAAGACCTAGGTGTAACCATAACAAGCAAATTAACGTGGGACTCTCATCTACATGAAGTCACTGCCAGGCAAACAGATTTGGTTTATTACGACGTACTAAGCTGTACTTGTCCATTGCTGACTGATGTGAAAGTAAGGAGAGCATTATATCTTGTCCTGGTAGAATCTCAGATGTGCTACGCCACTGAAGTGTGGTCCCCTGGCGTTGCACATCTGAAACAGAAAGCTGAAAGGATGCAGAAAAGATCTACACGCTGGATTCTACAAGTCAGGCAAGGAGGACTATTATACAAAGAAAGACTTATTCAATTAGATCTGTTACCTCTTACCTATGACCGCTAAGCCAAAGACTTAGTTTTTCTTTATAAGGCTTTATATGGCCATGTTGACACTAATACTAGTTTCTTAAAATATGTAAGTCATGGACACACATTGACGACGATCTAAGTCTAGTGAAGTTAAGTACTTAGAAACTTTGTAAATCCACTACTTTTTAGTCCTCTTTTTTCAATCGTGTGGTGCAAATTAGCTATACTTAGTAATCGTTTTTCTCAGTTTAAAGTCTTTCAAGGGTTTTGTTACTAATGTATACAAGGATCAGTTAATTAATGTTTTTGATATTGATAGGCCTTGCACGTGGAGCCTCTATCATAACTGTGGTTGCCATTGGCAACAATAGATTTGATTTTTTTCTTTCCTTCGCCTAAGTCTTTTTACTCGTTTATCGTTTTAGTGTAGAGGTGCCTCGCATGGGACTCTAGGTCCCGTTCGCGCCCACCCTCTTGGTCCTTCTTTCTTGTATTATAATTATTATTTCTTCTATACTTCGTATACGTAGGTTTTTGTTTTTGTTTTTTTTTTTTTTTAATTTAATCAGTTATTGTTTTTTATTTTATTTAATGAGAAGTACACCTAAATGTCATTGGATGCGAAAACTTCAGCATTCTCGAATAAGCCATTCTGAGGTTTTTAACTGGAAAACTTGAAGCTCAGGGCATGCAAGTGTGGTGAGAAACTTTGTATTGAAAAGAAACAGTTCATATGCCAAAAGAAAGTGTTTGGCTTTGACAAAACAAATCTTGGAAATGCAACTATTGAAAACTTTAGCCCAGCATTCGTAAAATCCACTCAAGAATAAGAAGCAGTATTGAAACAGTCTAGAAACATGCATCGCGTGTTTCAATAAAATCCAAAGAGATCCTGAAATGTTGATGGTCCTACTACATTTAGGGCTTGTCTTATTTCGGATAGACGTCTTAGTTCCATTAAGATATGATATGGGTAATCAAACAAACGGCTTCTTACAAATATAAGATCTCTTTTCGCTGCAAAATTTATCAAACCATTTCCCGTTCCTTCCAAATAAGGCACATTTCCGACCAGACAAAGAAGGATTTGGTTGGTAAGAAGGTAACTGTTCCATCTGATCCATGAACTGGGTGTTGGTACCGTCACTCCACTTAAAGGTGTTGGTATTATCCTGGACAGACAGACCAATCCATGGGCCGTCTTCTCTATAATCTTGAAAATAAGCAAAAGACTGTGTTATAAAGATCACAACGGTTGTTTACCATTACATTAGAAATTCCACCAGAATAGCGCAGCGCAGCCGTGACGTCATAAAAACGAAGACAAAGGCGAAATTCGGACAAACAAACTTACAAGTTTACTTTCAGCAGATAATTTTCACAGCCGATCGCAGTTGATCTTAGTTTACATGGGTTATTATTGTAACTTTAAGTAAAAATAATAAAATCGGTTCGTATAATCCTCGTAGCGGTTAAACAGAATGCAATGTTTGTCCGAATCTTTAAGCTATTTTTAGAATCAGTGCGCTGCGCTATTTCCTCTTCATCCAGAATGAGCAAACGGTACGAAACTGTTTCCCTTTTCCCAGTCATTCCTGGGAGGTTTGTGTTCCATTTGCAATATCAACTGGACATTCTACTTTTAGGCTTCCTGTTCTGGGGCAGACCGATACATGCATGTGTGGAAAGTGTAAATGGTAAGCGATTCTCCGGTTATTGTTAATCGAAGTAATATGATCATCCGGGTGGATGTAGTCCTGAGAAGGACTGTTTGATGTGACTGACGTTTCGACAACCTGAGTGGAAGTCATCTTTAGAGTCAAGTGAAGAATAAAAGTCAGATTGGTCATATTTATTCTGCCACAATAACTTCTCTCCGGTTATTCTGGGCTTACTGGAACAAATGGGGTACCTATTGAGCATTTCCACTTCTACCAAACATTTTTTTGATGGGAGAAAGTTGTACCATTTACAGAAAAACCGGAATTACCGGAATTTCCAATCTAATTGTAAACAACCAACCTCTTTTGAAATAGCTGTTGGTGCAAATACTACCCCCCTCCAGCCACAATTAAAAAAATACACAATTTGGGAGAGAAACTATAGCATTACTCAGAGTAATTTTCATCTAGGTCCTTCTAGAGCGAACTAGAAGAACCCGTAGAAAAGTCCTCGAACCACAGGAAAGAACCAACTAACTCTACCCACCTACGACAAGTCCGAGGATCGCTACACCACTCATGCTCCCCACCGTGAAGCTAAATACAACTTCTGACAAGTTCTCTATATCATCTTGAAAGATAACGGTGGTGACCTTGCAATGATAGAGAAATGGGAATTACCGTCCAAAGTGTTTAAAAAATGTTTCTACAATTGCAAAGTCACACCCGTTCTCGCTTTGATGCACCGCCACGGTTGCCTTTCAAGATGGCACAGGAAACTGTCAAAGGAACCATAAAGAACATGCATGGCTTACACATTGCTTTTTGTATCTCCTCGACGTTTAGTGTCTTGTTAAATACCATCAGATGCTTCATGTGTCCATTGAATGTATTATCATTTTTGATCGTAGGCAATTCATCTGACTTGATACCAAGGTGGTAGATATTGTGAGCAGTGCGCTTGATGTCTGTTGTTAGTGTAGAAGTTGTCGTTCGCTTCACGGTTCCATTCAGAGCAATCTTGACTAGACTTTCTGTTTTGTTCCAGGTGACAGCGATGTGATTCCAGCCATCCATCGCAATGCTACACAAATATTTACATGATTAGTACTGCTGCTTTTGCGAAGCCGACCTTTGTACAAATATACTTGTGTAAACGCGGCGCAGTATGGCCGCCATTGCTTCTCTGATTTGCGATTTTTGGAAAGTTTTGGATTGATTTCGCGCGCAATGATTTCGCATTTCATCCGACGAATACAGATTTTCTATAACCCACCAGTACAAAGTAGTTTTTAGACGTCTAGAATAGTCCCTTTCACATTTGCCTGCACCATTTGAAAGGTAGCCGTGCCTTTGTATCGATGCGAGAAGAACGGTGAGCTTGAAATGATAGAGACATGTGAGATAATTGTACGTTCAAGTTGTTAAAAAAAATTAAAGATATATATCATCACAAGCTCACCGTTCGTCTCGTTTTAATACAAATGCACCGTTACCTTTCAAGATGGTGCAGGGAACTGTGAAATGGACTATTGTCTAGTTCGAGTGATTTCTTTTTTTTTTACAAGGATGAGTGGAAGGGGGAGAGAAACAACTATAATGGTTACAACTTCTAACTGCTATGATCCAGGGTTCGATGCCTGGAGTCGTTATCACTGGTGCATTACTTGTCTGTTCGTTTCTTCTCTGCTTTAGGATTTTTCTCCGGGTTCTTATATTTTCCTCCCTCTACAAAAAAGCGCCTTTTAAAATTCTATTCCATCTGGTCATTCGAAAGCTTACACACAAGAATTTTTTAGAGGCTGTGCGCGGGCAATCAATCACTGCAACTGCTTTACGACCAATTAATTCGATTTTTTTACGATACACCTATTTCAAAAAACGTCGTCGGTTGGATATCTGAAATCAGAAATCTGAGACCGATTGGAATTGTGGGAGACTGAGTGTTTTCTCGTTCAAAATTCAATATACACTTACCCAGATAGTTTGCCAGCGCAGATCATCGCTCAAAGTTAGTATATCAAGATATAAACTTTTTGCGAACTACCAATTAAAACCACAAACAATTTACAGCGTTCAACCCCCAATTCCTTTCGGTCTCAGATTTCAGATCTCTGAGCGTTTTTTGAAATAGGTGTATACTGATACTCTAAGAGAGGATTACACATACTTTAGGTAATAAGTCGAAACTTGGTTTCCGTCTTCCCCACGCAACCAGAAAAATATAGATTTGTAATTTCTATAGAGAGCCAGTATGAACGTGTGTGGAGAATACCAATCGGAATAGATACAAAGAGCGTGAGCACTCTGATTGGCAGGCTTAACCCATAACATGAACGTGAATCCCTCGGGATTGAACACCACTGCCGGGACTTCTGCATACGTTCGGAATCCAGGGAAGTACAGTGCATTTTCTCCATCCAGGACTCTGTACCTCGGAGTTGCAGGAGTCCCCACCAACCTGTGGAATATCAAAGAGGGTCTGGATGGGGCGACACTGCTGACAGCTCACAAATGATGACAGCTGACCAATGCATCAAACAGGCTGACAATGCACGAGTCTGAAATTTAACTTACAAAAAGCCCGACATTTAAAGTGCCTATGACACCTAATTCAAAATTTTCAGCATTGTTTCTAAATGAAGTAAAAAGTTGAAAAATAAATGATTTTTATATGGTTTGAGCAGAGTTAATAGAGTTAACTCTGGGTTTGAGTCAGATGCTTCTTGGAAATATCAAGGTTTATACTTCCAATATGTTAATGATGTGACGTCAAAGGAGGCATCATTAAGTATGCGAAACTTCATCTGGGGCAGTAGAATAAAATATCCTGTATAAAGCATCATTTACTTACTTAGAATTTAAAGAAAGGTTCTAGCAAAAAAAAAACATTTATCAATGTGATGGCAGATAAACTGAAATGCCTCCTTTGACGTCAGTCATTAACATATTGGAAGTATAAATCTTGATATTTCCAAGAAGCATCTGACTCAAACCCAGAGTTAACTCTATTAACTCTGCTCAAACCATATAAAAATCATTTATTTTTCAACTTTTTACTTCATTTAGAAACAATGCTGAAAATTTTGAATTAGGTGTCATAGGCACTTTAAATGCCACTGACAAATAGCCTGACATTTTATAACTAAGAACTGACAAAAGGCCTGTAATTTAACTTAGTATCGCAATTCTCTAATAAATCTGATCGGGAGAGAGCCGCCAATATAAACCCGTATTGTCGACTCAGACATGCCGCACGCGATTGGATCAAGACATTTGATTGACTGCGAAAACAGCACATTTTTTGGTATCGACGTCTGGCTACTGAATATTACACGCTTCACATTGGAATGTCAACGTCTCTAAAAAAAATTTTTTCCTTTTCGGTTTTTATGACGTGAATTATTTCCTGACGATGTGGGAAGATGATAAAGGAAATTACAAGCTAGAGCTATGATATATATTTATATTGCAATAAATGTAATCGTACATAATTTGTTTTCCTTCAAGCTACGCTTCGAAAAAAAAGGATTATCAAAATTGTCTGAATGACACAGAAATTGCAGAATCAAAATATTGTCATAATGATAGTGAAATTTTGGTGGAAACGAAGTCAACAATTCAACTAGTACTTAGCAAATTAGCCCGGACCCAACCATAGTTTTAGCATTGGCTTGCCAAATTAAGATCTGCTTGCCTTTTGACCAAAAATCCAGTGAAATGCCTTACTTACTTGACATCATCATCCGATCCATCCAGTGGCCAGTACCTCACTATACCAGGCAAGTCATCACCTTTTACACAATGACAACACAAAACAGTTTAATTACAGTGCTATTTTTTGTAATTGATATACAATCGAGATACTAGATATTTGGCTAACGTTTGGCTGAAAATCGTTATAGTTAAAGAATCTGGAAATATGCAAATTAGTTTATATATGGATATATACAGATACACTTTACTTTTGCACAACACATATACACCTACTTGCAAGAACGTTATCATACGAAAATAGAACATTAGTGATTTAGTGGGATAGGAATTACATTAAAAAACAAAAGAAGATCACTGAAGTTGAACTTTTTCTTTTGTTTCTTAATGTATTCCTTTCTCCCTAAATTACTAATGTTCTAATATCGTATGACAACGTTCTTGCAAGTAGGTGTATATGTGTAGCACTTTATCTACGTTTGATACGCTCATACTGAGTTGAGGTTAAGATAAGTAAACAAACGTGTTAATATAACTGAAAATACAATTTAGGATAAAAGAAAAGAATAGAATAGGTTTATTCGGTTTAGCCACTCGTAACCTCATTATCAAAGGGCTTTTAAAATTTAAACATTCAAATGCTTTCAGTGGGATTACGTTGAGCTTCGTGATTAGCAAAGACAAATGTTTGTTTTTTTCTTACTTAAACGCAGCCGTGATGGAAAATTATTATTCCTGTCAACATATCTGCCTCGTGAGAAAAAGAAAGGCCCATGCAACGATTTTCATAGGAAAATTAGAAAATAATGTAATAAAGTGGCATAACGTCAACAACGACAATAGCAACAAAACAAAACAAAACAAAACAAAACAAAACAAAACAAAACAAAACAAAACAAAACAAAACAAAACAAAACAAAACAAAACAAAACAAAACAAAACAAAACAAAACAAAAAAAACAAAACAAAACAAAACAAAACAAAACAAAACAAAACAAAACAAAACAAAACAAAACAAAACAAAACAAAACAAAACAAAACAAAACAAAACAAAACAAAACAAAACAAAACAAAACAAAACAAAACAAAACAAAACAAAACAAAACAAAACAAAACAAAACAAAACAAAACAAAACAAAACAAAACAAAACAAAACAAAACAAAACAAAACAAAACAAAACAAAACAAAACAAAACAAAACAAAACAAAACAAAACAAAACAAAACAAAACAAAACAAAACAAAACAAAACAAAACAAAACAAAAACAAACAAAAAACAAAGCAAAACAAACAAAAAAAAAAAGGAACAAAAACAAAAACAAAACCAAAGCAAAAACAAAAAAGAAAAAGCAAGTACCTTTCTCTTTTCTGATGTATTCAATTTTTTTGATAAGCACGTCCTTGACAAAGTTGTTTTCGTACGCAGTTCCTATAGACAACAGATCACCTCCCATGGTCTGGCAGTGGGCTTGCGCATCAATCCAGGTTTTGTTCTCATGAAACATCTTTATTGCATAGTTACCCAGACGATACCATTCATCGGGAAGTTCTAAAGCAAATTTTAAAGTATGAAAATATTACCATGCAAAAGCTATGTAGTGAAGCTTCAATTTATAGATTTATCATGTAATTAAATTGTGGTATATTAACTCACTTTCCTTAATTTTGCATTCGACGTTATCACAGTCATTTATTTCCTGGAGAAAAGTACAATAGACAATTAACTATAACCACACGTAACGAATACGGCATCCAACACCACTTACCCTCATTTGGTGGTACTGGGATCCCTGTGTCGGTACCAGGCTCCCTGGGCTGTCTTTCTTGCTGGAGTTGTTCAGTTCACATTCAACCATCCCAAAACTGTTCACACGAATATTGATGGAGAAGCAATTCATGATCCATACACATTTATCCCAGCATAACTCGACATATTGCGTGGTCATGGTTGTTATCACGTGGTCTTTGAATTCTACATCTTGTTCTTTGACAAAGCTGTACTTTTCACAGGCGTGAATTGCGTAGACTTGGAAGAAAAGTGACATCATCCGAAACATGGTCAGGGCTTCACTATTAACAAGAAAATCAATTTAATAAATATCATAAAGAAGACGCGGGATTTTGATGGGAACATCAAAATTCTTGGACGAGACTCATATCAAAAATGTTCCCAATTAACTAGGGCAATTAACTAGGAAGCATAAGCTACTTTAATCGCCCTACACTTTTATTACCTAAAATAATATAATTTCCTTTATATGTATTACAATATGTATTCGTATATTATATCCTGTAAATATACAACTATATATAAAATAAAGTGTAAATAAACAAGTTGTAGTTGAAGTCCCAGTATTTCTATCAAAAGCATCATTCTCCCTATGACCTTACAAATGAGAAAATTCATAAGAAAATTCTTTACAAATGCGGATAAAACATTTATATTTCACGTTTTTAAAAATTTCGGTTCGAATAAAAACAAATTTCAACAAAAATACTTCAGAGCTTACAACTGAATGCCTATACAGTATACGCAACTATGTGACTCGGCAAAATCCCTTAAGATTTTGAATAACAATGAAACAGCCGCCATCTTAGTTGATCTAACAAGAGACGCTATTGAGAAATGCTTTGTTATCGTCCACCAAGATGGTGGCTATGACGTAACATGCACCTGCTCTGTAAGACATATTTCTGTTTTATACTCTGTGTAGTTTACCTAATTCTATAACGGCTGGAAGGAAATATATCTAAAACAATATTAAAAGAAGCAAAATGGAAAAATGATAAGCAGAACTACTTAGAACTAATACTGTGTCATTTAGAGACGGCCTTTAGGTTCGACGACGAGTAAGACAACGAGTACGAGTTTCCAACTTTTCCAGATTGGCACTGTCATTTCATAGTCGTGGTCGTGTACGTAGATCGAAACTTTAGCTTTAAAAAGTCGGAAATCCACTATGATTCACTGTTAACCACGCGCACAGGACAAATTTTCAAACACGTACTCGTACGTATACTTGATCTCGATTTTTCTTTAACGAGACGACACTACTTACCAAGTTTTGTTTTGGACCATTTTTTAGCCGCTCGAAAACAATGGTGAAGTATTTTCGTACGTTTTGCACAAGATTCTTGAATAAATTGCCAAGAACTCTACACTAATTCAAAGTCGATTTCATTGAATAAAATTCCCGACAGTTAATTTTTATTAAGACTTGATAATCGGTAGGGAACACGATTTAGTGCATCAGTGCGTCAGTCACAATTCTTAACTAATCACGCGGAATAATCTCCAAATCTTGTTTATAAAAAGGTAAAAAAAGTCATGGATAATTAATGACCTTAGAACAATACAAAATCGCTACCGTGAAGGCATCTGTAAACCCTGATACAGAATTCGTCCTGAATTGCATAAGGTTGACCTTGAAATATCTCGGCCAAATTGCATTTAATGTTAAAATTTTTACTCTAAAAAAGAAGCAATAATCTAGACATTTTTTAAGTAGTATCCGATATTCGCGTGAGATTTGTATGAGGTTTAAAACAGCTCGCTGTTCTAAATCCTCATACAGATCTCCCGTTCATATTGCATGCATTTCATTAGAATGCTTCTTTCATAGGCTTTGTCATCATAATATAAATATTTTATAGTAAACCTAACAACGCCACAGTTTACAAGTATTCATGGTACCATTTTGTCAAGTGTGTGCATATACTTCCTAATTAATTTTTTCCCCTTATTCTTATTGGATTGTTTTATCTATCTGTATTATTTTTTGAATCATAATAATAATAATGTATAATAATAATATAGTGTTAATAATAATAATGTAAACTTTATTATGTTTTCTCTCTACCATGTTTTCCAAATTCAATCGTAAATCTCGCTCTATATAGGCAATTTACGATTAGCTACTTGAATCTTTAAGTACATGAAAAATGCTAAAAGCATTAATTATACTTTTTTTCACATTTAGTTGTAACGAACAGTTAAAACTTCATCAAGTCAGGGTTTCACGGCAGTCGTGCATGCAAAGCAAGCTTAAAGAAGGTAATTTACATGTAAAACGCGAAGTCATTAGTATAGAATTATCACCTGTCTTCGAGGCTTTCGAATTTTAGCTGATAGGCGCGAGGTTTCGACTATTCTCATGACAGCCTTCAATCAAGGATATCACGATACCGAAAGATTTACGCGGTTCAAATCGAAATACTTACAATTGCTCCATGGCATAAAGTTGATATTCTTTTTGTGTGTGTGTTTTTATTTTCTAGGTATTCTATTTGCATTGCAGCTTATAATTCTTATAAACGTTCGTTCCAAATAGCAGCGACTTTGTTAATCTCGAAAGTAATTAAATTTGAAGCGGCATTTTCTTAAGTATAAAATTATACTAATTAATAAATATTAGCATCATTTTTTTTTTTTTTTTTTTTTTTTTTTTTCATAACCGATCTTTAACAGGTGGACTGGCTAAGTTTGTATTGTTTTTTGTCTTTTCTTTTGTTTTTCAGTCGAAATGACCACACAAACTTTATCCGTACTTATCCTATTCCTCCTTAAGCACAAAGTCCACCTACGCTACGATGTGGCCGACTCAAGGATATACAGAGCTTAACGTGTACTTGTAAGGATTTACTCTTGAATCCTAGATTGTAGAAACAATCTTTGAATGTTACAGAAAGTGTGAGGACAACATACATTGTGCAAGCATCAACATGAACCTGACGAATAAGACATGTGAACTAAAGTACTCTACCAAGACCAGACACCCAGAGAAGATTGTTAGCCAACAAAACACCATCTACATGGAGATACGAGAACATATAGAGCAGCCAGGATCAGATCCTAATAATCCTATTGCAACCTGTAAAACTCTTAAGCAGAGTAATACCCAAGCTGAGTCAGGTGGTTACTGGATGACGTTCAATGAGCCATCCTCTGAGGCATTCCAAGTGTTCTGTGACATGACCACCGATGGAGGAGGCTGGACCCTTGTATACAGCTACACGTTCACTCTTTATACATCCTTTCAATCAGATGCGAACGCAATCACTCCAACACCGAATTGGCTTATCGGATGGTCCTCTAGCGGTGGTTGGGTGCCACAGTCGACGACAATCCCACTCAATGACTCTTCTCATTCAGCCATGGATTTCGCGCTATGGAAAAAGATGGGTAGTGGATTTCTTATCACGTCAAACATCACCGACTGGCATGCTTGCAAGGAGGGAACTGGAAGTCTTGTTAACTGGAAGAAAGGAACTGTGACTTGCAAAAAGGTGAAGACCCTACTTCCAGCAACGACAAATCCAGAGTGTTCAGAAAGATCTCCGCGCTTTCTAGCTAAGAATTCTTGTGGAGTTTTAATGAAATATCATGATAGTGGTGGTGGTAAGATGTTCACACTCCACGATCGTGTTGATAACTGCTATCCCATTCACGACTCTTGTGGAGATAGTAAAAGTAATCACTTAAGTGGTGTAGCTAATCCTGGTGGTAAGCTGTACATTCGGTAAAGAACAAGTACCGCGAGACCGTCCACGTAGGACACTTAAGCAAAGAGCAGATAATCGTATCGCAGGATATTTTCTTCGATTATTGGGACACACAGAGCGACATGTTAAACGACAATTTCGGTAAAGAGCAAGTACCACTACACCGTCCAAGCAGGACACTTAAGCAAAGAACAGATAATCGTATCGCAGGATATTTTCTTCGATTTTTGGGACACACATAGCGACATGCTTGTAATTTTTGAGTTACATGCAAACGAAAAGTTCAGTAAAGAGCAAGTATCCACTACACCGTTCAAGCAGGACACTTAAGCAAAGAGCAGATAATCGTATCGCAGGATATTTTCTTCGATTATTGGGACACACAGAGCGACATGTTAAACGACAATTTCGGTTTAGATTAAATACCACTACACCGTCCAAGCAGGACACTTAAGCAAAGAACAGATAATCGTATCGCAGGATATTTTCTTCGATTTTTGGGACACACATAGCGACATGCTTGTAATTTTTGAGTTACATGTAAACGAAAAGTTCAGTAAAGAGCAAGTATCAACTACACCGTTCAAGCAGGACACTTAAGCAAAGAGCAGATAATCGTATCGCAGGATATTTTCTTCGATTTTTGGGACACACATAGCGACATGCTTGTGATTTTTGAGTTACATGTAAACGAAACGTTCAGTAAAGAGCAAGTACCACTACACCGACACTCAAGCAAAGAGCAGATAATCGTGTCGCAGTATATTTTCCTCGATTATTGGGACGCACACAGAGCGACATGCTTGTGATTTTTGGGTTACATGTAAAGAAGTTCAGTAAAGAACAAGTACCACTACACCGACACCACTACAAGCTACTTTGATCGCCCTACGTTTTTATTACCTAAAATAATATAATTTCCTTTATTTGTATTACAATATGTATTCTTATAAATATACAACTGTATATTCAAAAAAAATTGTAAATAAACCAGTTGTAGTTGAAGTCCCAGTATTTCTATCAAAAGCGTCATTCTCCCTATGATCTTACAAATGAGAAAATTCATAAGAAAATTTTTTACAAATGCGGAAAAAACATTTATATTTCACGTTTTTAAAAATTTCGATTCGAATAAAAACAAATTTCAACAAAAATACTTCAGAGCTTATAACTGAATGCCTATACAGTATACGCAACTATGTGACTCGGCAAAATCCCTTAAGATTTTGAATAACAATGAAACAGCCGCCATCTTAGTTGATCTAACAAGAGACGCTATTGAGAAATGCTTTGTTATCGTCCACCAAGATGGTGGCTATGACGTAACATGCACCTGCTCTGTAAGACATATTTCTGTTTTATACTCTGTGTAGTTTACCTAATTCTATAACGGCTGGAAGGAAATATATCTAAAACAATATTAAAAGAAGCAAAATGGAAAAAGATAAGCAGAACTACTTAGAACTAATACTGTGTCATTTAGAGACGGCCTTTAGGTTCGACGACGAGTAAGACAACGAGTACGAATTTCCAACTTTTCCAGATTGGCACTGTCATTTCAAAGTCGTGGTCGTATACGTAGATCGAAACTTTAGCTTTAAAAAGTCGGAAATCCACTATGATTCACTGTTAACCACGCGCACAGGACAAATTTTCAAACACGTACTCGTACGTATACTTGATCTCGATTTTTCTTTAACGAGACGACACTACTTACCAAGCTTTGTTTTGGACCATTTTTTAGCCGCTCGAAAACAATGGTGAAGTATTTTCGTACGTTTTGCACAAGATTCTTGAATAAATTGCCAAGAACTCTACACTAATTCAAAGTCGATTTCATTGAATAAAATTCCCGACAGTTAATTTTTATTAAGACTTGATAATCGGTAGGGAACACGATTTAGTGCATCAGTGCGTCAGTCACAATTCTTAACTAATCACGCGGAATAATCTCCAAATCTTGTTTATAAAAAGGTAAAAAAAGTCATGGATAATTAATGACCTTAGAACAATACAAAATCGCTACCGTGAAGGCATCTGTAAACCCTGGTACAGAATTCGTCCTGAATTGCATAAGGTTGACCTTGAAATATCTCGGTCAAATTACATTTAATGTTAAAATTTTTACTCTAAAAAAGAAGCAATAATCTAGACATTTTTTAAGTAGTATCCGATATTCGCGTGAGATTCGTATGAGATTTAAAACAGCTCGCTGTTTTAAATCCTCATACAGATCTCCCGCTCATATTGTATATATCACATAAGAATGCTTCTTTCATAGGCTTTGTCAGTATAATATAAATATTTGATGAGTAAACCTAACAAATCGCCACAGTTTACGAATATTCATGGTACCATATTGTCAAGTATGTGCATGCTTCCTAATTATTATTAATTTTTTTTTTCGTTATTTTTATTGGATTGTATTATCTACCTGTATTATTTTTTGAATCGTAGAGTGAAGGCTTTTAATCCGTGAAATAAAAAATAATAGTCAACGTGTAATAGTCAAATAGACACAAAAGAAAACAATGGAATTAGGGGCTACTAAAGTGTATTACAGTCAAACAAGCTCACGCGTTGACCCCTAGAGTCGATTAATGATTTGAATTTTCGAATTTTGATTTCATTATTCAGTTGAAATTTATAACGTCGAAAACGAAGATATGAAAATTCCAATCAACTTTGAATTCAATATACGACATTTTGATTGGTGAATCAGTGCTAACACAGGAAGACCAAGAAGACATAATAGCTGCTAAAGACGGTACGTGATGAAGCATGGCAAGGGAAATTACACACAATAAGATGGGATGATGACACCCTCAATACTAAGAACTGTTTTGCATGGCTAAAAGAGTGGACGACATGCCCAACTTATGTGGTGGCTGGAATGTACGAGCTTTAGGAACAGCTTCTACCTACAAAGATATATCAAGTGAAGAAGATTAAGACACCTCAGTCAAGCAACGTGTCGCATGTGTAATAAGAAACCAGAGAGTGTTGCTCATGTGTTAGTAGGATGTTCAGCTCTTGCACAGAACAAGTACGTAACAAGACACAATAATGCGCTGAAAGTTTTATACTTTGAGCTGTTACGAGAACTACATTTGATCGACAGTGTTCCAGCATGGTACTCACCAATTAGACCGAAAACGGAGTATATTACCGATGACATTCATGCACTCTGGGACATTCCAACTTATGGCGAGAACCATGAGTTAAAAGCCAACAGAATTGATGTTAAAATTATAAATCACAAAAGCAAGGAAGTGATTCTAGAGATGAGCTACCCATGGGTGGAGAATAGAGAAAAGAAAGATGAAGAGAAGACGGTGAAGTACGGTCCACTGCGTTGGGAATTGCAAGATCAATACCCTGGGTACAAAGTACATCAGTACAATCTCATTATGGATGTGTTAGGAGGATGGTCAAGGAGTATGGAAAACGATCTGCGAAAGTTATTGGGATAAAAGACCAAAGATGTGCTACGGAATATGCAGAAAGCAGTCTTATCAGGAACTTTAAACATAGCAAGGACATTTAAGTTCATAACATGAACATTTATATACAACATGATATAGGATATTTAAGAACGTAAAGGAGGTGTTATATTGTGTATATTGGACATATAGAAAATGAACTATTATATGAACTGAATTCTTATAAGAAGTTATAAATTTTACGCATGATATAATCTATTCCTTTTACAAATTTTATATTCATATTATTTTTAAAGTGTTTCTTATGTTCTTCATTTACTAAATGGTCTGATGTATATCGTAAATAATTGTTAGATTTGTAAATATTTTATTGTAGAGCATATCTAATTGTAAATAGTTTGAACACCCATAGGTTACGTTTACGCGCCCTATGAGTGTCTTTGCCTCGCATCCAGATGTTTAATAAACTTCATAATAATAATAATAATAATAATAATAATAATATTATTATTATTATTATTATTATTATTATTATTATATCAATAATGATAATATTGATAATATTAAGAAGAAGAAGAAGAAGTGAAAGTTAAATACATGGAAAGGAAGAAACAAACTGATGGAAGGGAATAGAAGGTTTAGAATGAGATTCGCACTAGAAATTGTCTATCAAGCTTATGTAGTCGTACAAAAATATTATCCCAATTCTTAAACAATCACGCGGAACAATCGCCAAATTTTTTTTTTTTTTTGAAAAAAAAAAACCGCTTTTATCATAGCCAGCATAATACAAATATTTTGTAGTAAACCTGACAACGCCACAGTTTACGAGTGTTCATGGTACCATATTGTTAAAATTGATACTCTTTTATTGCTACTCTGACGAAAATCGCTCAAACTTGGATTCAGCTGAAACTTCCTAAGAATACTCTTTAAAGGTCCAATAATCACTGCATGAAGTGTTTTCTCGATATTCAGGACGAAAGTATGATATTTTTATGATTATTTTTTGGAGTTTGTGACGTCATACACTCAACATTGAACATCGCTCCATACATTTCTTTGTAGTTTATGAACAAAATATCAGTAGTAAAGGGAGAAAGAAATACCCAAACACCCCCAAATATAAATCATAGTCACAAGTAATGTGAAATAAGCACATTAACTACCCTTTGGGCCTCATAGGAATAAAATAACTTAAGGATTTATATACAAAGAAATATA
The DNA here is from genome assembly GCF_029948245.1 of Actinia tenebrosa. Classification (NCBI taxonomy): domain Eukaryota; kingdom Metazoa; phylum Cnidaria; class Anthozoa; order Actiniaria; family Actiniidae; genus Actinia; species Actinia tenebrosa. Next base: position 3,264,775 of record NW_028292575.1, on the reverse strand, counting down.
TGTAGCAATGTTTGATGTTGAGTGTATGACGTCACAGACTCCAAAAAATAATCGTAAAATTATCATACTTTCGTGCTGAATATCGAGAAAACACTTCATACAGTGATTATTGCACCTTTAAAGAGTGTTCTTAGGAAGTTTCAGCTGAATCCAAGTTTGAGCGATTTTCGTCAGAGTAGCAATTTAAGAGCGAGTGTCCAGAAATATCGAGCAAAATCGAAAATTTGTGGCCACAATCAAAAAAATAAAAGTCCTTCATTTTTGGTCTGTAGACACTGTTTGATGAGTTTATGAACGTACTGGGGTCGGTTTTTCGATCTACGTAAAAAATCCGGATTTTTTTGAAAAAAACGATTTCACCCCGTGTCGGTCTAAAAATTGCTCAAACAACGGCTGCGAATTACGCTTTCAAAAACATTCTCGCTCCAAGTGAAAACCCAAGTTACAATCAAATTTGCGACTGAATTCAAGAAAAGGGATGTTGAACAATTGTTCCAGGTGAATTTAGACGTTTTAAACTAAACTTTAGATAGAAAAAATTGCATTCTTCCAGCACAGTAATTCACAGTCTCGTAAAACACTGATTTTACTTCACATTTATAAAAGCGATTTTTTGCATGTGGCCATTCTCCAATTTTTACAAAACTCAAGCTGTACAATGTTCAAATGATAGAATAACACGAACTACAAAAATTAGTTTGGGTTTTTCCACAGGCCTTATGAAAACTTTATGCGAAGTTGGAAAAATTTGCCATGTAAATATGCAAATTAGCAGTTTGTTTACATCTCTACACCACAGATCACGGCCGCGAAAAAAGTCATCTAAAATAGTTTTAACAGCTTATTAATCCACACATTAGCCTATCTAAGGACTATCTAAGCATGATTGGCCTTTGTTATTATTTTAAACGATTATTTTTTGAAGTTAAGCCTACATTTCCGGTGTTGAAGACACTCAGCTTGCTTGCCTCGGTGGCATTCCATCGGTGCGTAGTAAACTTAGTAATCATAAATGACTGTTAACATGCTCTATAAACGTTACTATTCCTCACTAGTGGTATCCAGCTTATCACATAGTATTTTCACATACTGAGTATAAGCTTGAAAGTTTGTATTACTTTGTAAATAAGCAGTGATCCAACCTGTCAAAGCGGATTATGTGAGCTGATGGCGTGACAAACAACAGTTTGCGCGGAGCCGGACGTGACGTCGTTTGGTACAGTACCTTTTTTATTGCCTGAACATCTTGTGATTTGGCATAAACTAAAGAGAATCACTCGTTATCAAGATTTGTTTTTTTAAGCTTTCAATGATATTGTTCTTTACGACAAAAAGACCCCGATTTGAATAAGGCTGCATTCATATTGTATGGCAGAAGGGGCGGAGGCAGATGAAATCTTTAAGTGACAAAAAAATTCTTAAGACCACCCAAAAGTCCCCCAAAAAATAATATACCCCCCCCCCCCCCGGCAAACTCTCGTAGCTTGTTCTAAAAATTTTGCATCCCCCCCAATTCTCTGAAAAAAGTTTTCAATCCCCCCCCCACAACCACTCTCTGCCATACATTATGAACGCATCCTAATGTCTCATGGAATTCAGACATCAAAGAACTAGTTTATATAATAAGTTAACTGGAATCATCAAACCACATCCCACATCGATTTGCAATCAAGTAGCTTGCGTCCCTCGAGTTGTTCGACTTAACAAAGTCAATTCTTCCATTCGTATGTTAACTTCACTCTCTTCGTTGGCCTCCCCAAGACTATTTCTATATGTGTAAGGGACTGGTCATAAAGTATGGGGGGGGGGGGGGAGGGGGGGGTTGGGGGCAAAATCAGGGGATGGGTCACATAATTTTGAACTCCTTAAAAGGGGTGGGCTGTTGATAAAATTTGACAACTAAAATGGGTGGGCCTGCAATTTTGCTTCTCTGCTTTTGGCTTCCTTTTGACATCGGCTTTGTGCTGAGAAAGAGTTACGGGTACAGAACATTTCGCTGATGTCCGTTTACAGCTGACGCCCAAGGACGCACGGTGATGCGGACGGATTGTAAGGCTGTCTATGTTTCTAGGGGGCTCAAAAATACATACTCTTGCGAGAATTAATTCGACCTCGGTTTCAACTTCAACTATACTAAAACATCGTTTGTCCTCGGCGATATCCCGTTTACATCTTGTCAAAGGAACGTTAGTGACAGATCTACTTCTTTCTTTTGGGTCAAACCCATAATGACCACCAATGATGGCTTGAAAAGAACACGATACACGAGCCTCCATAACTGATGCTCACCATAATTAACAAATTCCTATACTGACCATAAACACTTTGTTAAATGCTACTTTTATTTTAGTCTACATGGTAATGTACAACACATTTTTCTAATTTGATTGAAACTATCTAATTCCTGGACTCTTCGGCCACACACGCGTCATGTTCAGATCACAGTTCTATCAAATCGCACTATCGACATAAAATATTATATATATATTTACTTAAAAGTTTATTTTCTTTTTTCTCTTAGTCTTATTTCAGATTTACGTTTCCACGAAACCAGGCGTGTCTATTTAACAAATCGCACATAGATTTCCATTGTCTGTCCTCTTATTGATCATAGATGACGTCTTAAAATGTTCAAAACTAAAGTGGAACCACGAGCGCAGCGAGTGGTTTCACTGTAAAGTTTTGAACATTTTAAGACGTCATCTATGATCAATAAGAGGACAGACAATGGAAATCTATGTGCGATCTGTTTTTTACAACAAACTGCGAAATGTTTACAAAATAAAATAAGCGAAAAGTTTTTCGAAAATTTGTCATTCAAGGAAAGCAAGGCGATAGACCAAACAGCTCCGATTATTGTGAGCTTTTGAATATTTTCGCTAAGATAGTTAGTTTTCATGATCATTAGAGGACAGAGTACAGAAGTAAGACGAAGGTTTTTCGGTTATTTACTTTTGAAAACTTCAAAGGTTATTTTATGACTTACAAAAGTTTTTTCATAAAACACGTCAACATTTCACAACCAAACTTCCTACGCTGTGATTGGCTAATTTTGACAGTTCTTTGACAGCCACTGTGAAAGAATGCTTGCTATTGGTCAAAACTTTTGACATTTACTTATAAATGGCTTTTTTAGCTAAGTCGAAAAGAGTTTGAGTCAGAACTCAAAGGTTCTAAAAAACGAAGCTTACTAATAAGTTCAGCTAAGAAAAGCAATGTCAATTTCGCTTGACAACATAGACATTCACGTTCTGGATGGAGCAGCCATTGAAGATCGACTCTGGAATGGAGTTAATGGCCATCTCAGACTGTACAAGCTCATTCAAGTCTTTTTCTTCGCAAGTTGCAAAGCGAGATGAATTTTTCACGTCTTCCTCTATCTTTTCTGCCTCCAGAACTAAATATTCGTCGGCAAGACTATCAGCAAGATTAAATTCAAAGTTTGGTTCCTCTTCTGGTTCCATTGTCGACTTTTATTAGCAAAATAAATTCGCAAAATCACAGTCCTTACGATAAAATCCTACCGGCGAGTCTTGTTTTCAAAAACATTACGTCATCCATGTGTCTGTCCTCTTAGTGATCATAGCTCTCAGCCAATCAGAATGTGTTATTTACGTGAGTTGTTGTAAAACATACATTCGATCTATTGTACAGCCATGAAGCTAGTGCTAGTGGGGTATGGGAGGGGGGAATTGTATACCCGTCTACAACTGTACTCATACATGTAACCAATTTTAAACATGACTTCGATCAAGCAAGAAAGCATATGACAGCTAAAAAAAAACAAATCTTGATAACGAGTGATTCTCTTTAGTTTATGCCAAATCACAAGATGTTCAGGCAATAAAAAAGGTACTGTACCAAACGACGTCACGTCCGGCTCCGCGCAAACTGTTGTTTGTCACGCCATCAGCTCACATAATCCGCTTTGACAGGTTGGATCACTGCTTATTTACAAAGTAATACAAACTTTCAAGCTTATACTCAGTATGTGAAAATACTATGTGATAAGCTGGATACCACTAGTGAGGAATAGTAACGTTTATAGAGCATGTTAACAGTCATTTATGATTACTAAGTTTACTACGCACCGATGGAATGCCACCGAGGCAAGCAAGCTGAGTGTCTTCAACACCGGAAATGTAGGCTTAACTTCAAAAAATAATCGTTTAAAATAATAACAAAGGCCAATCATGCTTAGATAGTCCTTAGATAGGCTAATGTGTGGATTAATAAGCTGTTAAAACTATTTTAGATGACTTTTTTCGCGGCCGTGATCTGTGGTGTAGAGATGTAAACAAACTGCTAATTTGCATATTTACATGGCAAATTTTTCCAACTTCGCATAAAGTTTTCATAAGGCCTGTGGAAAAACCCAAACTAATTTTTGTAGTTCGTGTTATTCTATCATTTGAACATTGTACAGCTTGAGTTTTGTAAAAATTGGAGAATGGCCACATGCAAAAAATCGCTTTTATAAATGTGAAGTAAAATCAGTGTTTTACGAGACTGTGAATTACTGTGCTGGAAGAATGCAATTTTTTCTATCTAAAGTTTAGTTTAAAACGTCTAAATTCACCTGGAACAATTGTTCAACATCCCTTTTCTTGAATTCAGTCGCAAATTTGATTGTAACTTGGGTTTTCACTTGGAGCGAGAATGTTTTTGAAAGCGTGATTCGCAGTCGTTTCTTGGGCAATTTTTAGACCGACACGGGGTGAAATCGTTTTTTTCAAAAAAATCCGGATTTTTTACGTAGATCGAAAAACCGACCCCAGTACGTTCATAAACTCATCAAATAGTGTCTACAGACCAAAAATGAAGGACTTTTATTTTTTGACTGTGGCCACCCAGTGCTCGATATTTCTGGACAGTCGCTCTTAAGTGCGTGTATGCTTCCTAATTAATTTTTTTCATTATCTCTATTGGATTGTGTAACTTAATGTAGGATTTAACTACAGGGAGCCCAATTTAGATTAAAGTGAATGGTGAAAATAAAATCGGTAAATTAAGCAATTAATTATTTTTTTAATTTTATATTTTTTCCCGCGCGCCTATGTTTTCCTATATAATTTCTCTATGGGCGACTGTACTTTCCTCTCTTGTAAGAGTTTGTATACATGAGCGACATTAGATGCCATAGGGGAATTATATAGGAAAACAAAGGCGCGCGCGAAAAAAAATGTTCTAGTGCCTTTTTAATCGTTTTTTTTTTTTTTTTTTCCCACTCTTTCGTATTACGGAGGAAGTTATCTTGATCTCGAATTTAGAAAATAATTAATTTGTTTAGTTTTTCCGATTTTATTTTCACCATTCACTTTCATCTAAATTGGGCTCCCTGTGATTTAACATGCACATACCAAGTTGAACCCATAGTTAATATTTACTATGGTGAGCCTAAAACGTAAACTTTAATGACAATATCAGAGTATATAGAATATAACTCAAAACTAAATATATTATGTCGTCTCACCTCACGTTGAGTGGGTCATTAAAACTAAACTTGAACTGACTGAAGCTCAATTGAAGAAACTTAGATCGGAAACATATAAACTTGACGGTAAGTTGACTGACATACAGTAATTCGAATTCGCTAAACTTGACTTAACTTAATAAACTTAACTTGACTCATTCTTGCGAGAGGAAAATTTAACTTCTAGGGTTGAAACCTAAGAACTTTATGTAAATTTCTTAAGTAAACTAAATTTTATAAAACAGTAATGATGAAAAGGTAAATTATACACCGTGAAAAGATGAAAAAACTTACTGACGTTTCGGACGCTAGTCCTTCCTCTTTTACTTCGACGAAGGACTAGCGTCCGAAACGTCAGTAAGTTTTTTCATCTTTTCACGGTGTATAATTTACCTTTTCATCATTACTGTTTCATTTGAAACACCGACGCAGTTCACACTAGTTTTTAGCTAGTTATATCTTTTGATTTTATAAAGAGTCTGAAATTCCCTACGGAGAAAAGATCAATGACTGAGCATAACATTCTACATCAATAAATCGTTCTATATCTTCACTGCATACTCATTACCTCATCGCAGATGGTTAAGTTATGGGAGAAAAATCTGCGACAACTGAGGTAATAGGTAAGTAATGAAGGTACACGTGGCGTGGTATGTCACCGCCACCAGGGGAGGTGGGTGGGTCCAAAAATGTATCCTTCCACGGAGTCTGATCTGTTGAAGTGACCACGCCCAAGATCGGGAGCGTATATTTATATGACAGAGACGCAGAGGATCATGGCTATCGATTATAAGCACGATCACGTCGGAATCTGGGAGTTACATAACTTTTAGCGATGAGTTCATTAATTATGCAGTGAAAAGAGTGAATAGTTTTTACGCTCTATAATGCATCAATCACTATAGTTTTTCTTCAGAATGTAACGTGTACATGGAAGAAAGCTATAACTCTGCACCCAATCCACCTAAGAATTCTTAGTCATATGTTGGTTCTCTCGTAATGCGAAATCGTGTGATAAATATCATGAGTTTCAAACATTCCAGCATTTTCGAATAAGCCATTCTGAGGTTGGGAGCTGGAAAACTTGAAGCTCAAGACATGCAAGTGTGGTGTGAAACCTTGTATTGAAAAGAAACAGTTCATATGTCAAAAGAAAGTGCTTGGCTTTGACAAAACAAATCTTGGAAATGCAACTATTGAAAACTTTAGCCCAGCATTCGTAAAATACACTCATGAATAAGAAACAGTATTGAAACAGACTAGACCCATAAAATCCAAAAAGATTCTGAAATGTTGATGGTTCTACTATATTTAGGAGTAATGACTTTAGTCCAGTCTCTTAGGCCCAATATTTACCGAAATCGTTGCAGAAGTGACTAAAGCAACATATTTGGAACAGAGCTTCGTTTTGGTGTAACAAACGATTTCAGAAGGGGGCCCCAGTGAAACGATGTCAGGAGGGGGGGGCCTGCTTGCAAAAAGGGGGAGGGGTGGGGTTGTTCTTGAAAACAGGCTATACAGTGTAAAAGCAATTTATTGAATATAAGTCAATTGATACAGCTTGAGTGGTTTAAAATAATGTTACAAGAAATGAATTTTATCACAGAAATTCGTACCTGCATGGACTGGTCTCTGTGTGTCATATGTCAAGAAAAACGTCTTACAGAACCACTGCGGTGCCCTCTTAATAGCCTTTAATATGGTATTGCTTTTAATGCATATGAAACCTTTCTGCAAACAGTATCTAAGTTTAGAGAAGCCAATTGCCTGCCCGTGGATTGAGCATTTAAAAAGAGCTTTGCATATAACAGAGCCAGTTGGCACAAATCATGCCATTTAAAATTTTCAAAGGCAAAGCTTGATAAGGCCTTGTCGAAGAAAAGAAAGAGTGATGATTACAATGACACTAGCAGAAGAGAATCAAAACGACGACATGCTAGACGCCTGCATCTTCTGTGGGAGTGAAAATGAGAACCTTGATCGAGTGACGACTTTCACTGTAGACGATACAGTGAGAATGATGGCTACAGAGCTTCAGGACATCGAGTCGCTGTCCAAATTAGCTGGTAGAGATATGATTGCAAGCGAATTAAAATATCAGTGAAATTGCAAGAGATAGTTCAAGAATCGATTCAGGTTGCTACTAAAAAAGAAAAGCCCTAACAACGAGAACGAGAAGAGATTGCAGAAAAACATGCTTTCTCGGAACTTGTATCATGCATGGAGTGCGCAGCAGAAAATGAAGTGCAAATTTTTAAACTGTCTGAGTTCCATCAGGTGTTAATAAGTTTCAGGATAGATATGGGTAATCAAAGAAACGGCTTTTTGCAAATGTAAGATTTTTTTTCGTTGCAAAATGTAGCGAACCATTTCCTGTTCCTTCTAAGAATGGCACATTTCCGACCAGACAAATAAGGGTTGGGTTGGTGAAAAGGTAACTGATCCATGAACTGGGTGTTGGTACCGTCACTCCACTTAAAGGTGTTGGTATTATCCTGGACAGACAGACCAATCCATGGGCCGTCTTCTCTATAATCTTGAAAATAAGCAAAAGACTGTGTTATAAAGATAACTTAAATAGCTGTTGGCGCATGTGCTAGAATTATAGCTTTAAAGAATATTCCCCACACACACAAACTACACAGTTTGGTGAAACTGTTTTTAGCGAAACGATAGAATTACTCAGAGTAATTTTCATCTAGGGCCTTCTAGAGCTAATTAGAATTTAGAAGTTTATTTTTTGCAGAGGGAGGAAAACTGGAAAACCCGGAGAAAAGTCCTCAAAGCACAGGAGAGAACCAACAAACTCTACTCACCTGCTCCCCACCGTGAAGCTAAATACAACTTCTGACAAGTTCCCTATATCATCTTGTAAGATAACGGTGGCGACCTTGCAATGATAGAGAAATGTGAATCATTGTCCAAAGTGTTCAAAAATGTTTCTATAATTGCAAGGTCACAACCGTTCTTGCTTTGATGCACCGCCACGGTTGCCTTTCAAGATGGCACAGGAAACTGTCAAAGGAACCATAAAGAACATGCAGTGCATGACTTACACATTGCTTTTTGTATCTCCTCGACATTTAGTTTCTTGTTAAATACCATCAGATGCTTCATGTTTCCATGGAACGTATTATCATTTTTGATTGTAGGCAATTTTTCTGAATTGATACCAAGGTGGTAGATACTGCGAGTAGTGCGCCTGATGTCTGCTTTTAGTGTAGAGTTTGTCGCTCGCCTCACGATTCCATTCAGAGCAATCTTGACTAGATTTTCTGTTTTGTTCCAGGTGACAGCGATGTGATTCCAGTCATCCATCGCAATTCTAAACAATTATTTACATGATCAGTACTGCTACTTTTTCGAAGCCGACCTTTGTACAATTATATTTGTGTAAACGCAGCGCAGTATGGCCGCTATTGCTTCGCTGATACGCGATTTTTGGAAGGTTTTTGATTGATTTGGCAATGATTTCGCATTTCATCCGACGAATACAAATTTTTACTAACCCACCAGTACTAAGTAATTTTAGACGTCTAGAATAGTACCCTTCACAGTTGCCTGCGCAATCTTGAAAGGTAGCCGTGCCTTTGCATCGAAGAGAGACGAACGGTGGGCTTGCAATGATAGAAACATGTGAATAATTGTTCAAGGTGTTAAAAAAGGTCTCTATCATTGCAAACTCACCGTTCGTCTCGCTTCGATACAAAGGCACGACTACCTTTCAAAGATGGCACAGGCAACTGTGAAAGGGACTATTGTCTAGTTCGAATGATATCTCTTTTACAAGGATGAGGGAAGAGGGAGAGAAACAACTATAATGGTTACAACTTCTAACCGCTATGGTCCCGGGTTCGATGGCTGGAGTCGTTATCACTAGGGAATTACTTGTTGGTTCGTCTCTCCTGTGTTTTGGGATTTTTCTTCGGGTTCTATTTTTGTTCCTCCGCAAAAAGCACCTTTTAATTTCTATTCGCGATCTGGTCTCGAAAGCTTACAAATGAGCATATTTTTGAGACTGCGCGGGCAATCAATCACTGCCTCTGCTTTATGACCGATATACTGATATTCTAGGAAGGGGTTACACATACTTTAGGTAATAAGTCGATACATTCCTTCCGTCTTCCCCACGCATCCAGAAAAATATAGATTTGAAGCGTCTATGGAGAGTCAATATGAATGTATGTGGAAAATACCAATCGGAGTAGATAGAATCAGTGTCAGCACTCTGATTAGCAGGCCTAACCCATAACATGAATGTGAATCCCTTGGGATTGAACACCACTGCCGGGACTTCTGCATACGTTCGGAATCCAGGGAAGTACAGTGCATTTTCTCCATACAGGACTCTGTACCTCGGAGTAGAAGGAGTCCCCACCAACCTGTGGAATATCAAAAAGGGTCTGGATGGGGCGGCACTGCTAACAGCCGACAAATGCTGACAGCTGACCAATGCATCAAACAGGCAACTGACAAAGAGTCTGAAATTTTACTTACAAAAAGCCCGACATTTAAAGTGCCTATGACACCTAACTCAAAATTTCGTTCAATATCATTAAATCATTACGTATACAATAATTTTTCTGGGGCAGTAAAATATCCTGTATAAAACATCATCGTCTTACTTAGGATTTAAAGAAAGGTTCTAGCAAAAAATAAAAAAAATAAAAATGAATACATAGTAATCAGTGCTTCGATTTCCATGTGATGGCGCGCAGGTAAACTGAAATGCCTCCTTTGACGTCACGTCATTATTATATTGGGAGTATTTCTTACTATCAATCACGTGACTTTTTGGAGTTGACTGGGGGCAAACAAGCGGTTGACAACTAGCAACTAGGGGGCAACTAGCGGATGCTAAGTCAAGACATATCAAAATAAGTCCTCAAACTATTGTATTTGACTATTTTCACGACATCAAACCAGAAAACAAGAGATCAAAACAACCTCCAGGATTCTACAAGCCATCATAAAAGAGCTATTACCGGAAGTGACGTCTATTGATAGCAACCTATAAACCTTGATATCTTCAAGATGAATCACTCAAACCATATAAAAACAATTTACTATTCAACTTTTTATTTCATTTAGAATCAATGCTGAAAATTTTCAATTAGGTGTCGACATTGGCACTTTATAGGGATAACAACTGACAAATAGTAAGCCTCCTTTGCAGCCGTTCTTAGGGAAACGTTGCGTGACGACCCTAAGAACGGCTGCAAAGGAGGTTTATAAATAGCCTGACACTTTGACAAAAGGCCTGTAACTTAACTTAGTATCGCAATTCTCTAATAAATCTGATCGGGAGAGAGCCGCCAATATAAACCCGATTGTCGACTCAGACATGTCGCACGCGATTGGATCAAGACATTTGATTGACTGCGAAAACATCACTTTTTTTTTGGTATCGACGTCTGGTTACTGAATATTACACGGTTCACATTCGAATGTCAACGTCTCTGAAAAAAAAAAAACACTTTTTCCTTTTTCGTTCTAACTTTTATGACACGAATTATTTCCTGATGATGTGGCAAGATGATAAAGGAAAATACAAGCTATTTTATATATTGCACTTTCTGCTACAGGTGAGTGAAAAATGTATCGTACAAAATTTGTCTTCTTTCAAGCTACGCTTCGTAAAAAATATTTTTTTCAAAATGTCTGAATGACAAAGAAACTACAGAATCGGTTATTCTTTTATCAACGCTTTGTATTACGAGGTAGAATGACGAATGATAAACTTAATCCCAGAAAAAATTTAATATAATCACAATACCTTTTTAGAAGAAAAAAAAGCTTCGATTTTTTAAACTCTGAATCTGAAATGTACTTGAGCGAGGCACTTGGCGAGAAATTTCCAATGCAATAGGATGCAAAAATGAAGTATATAAAGAAAACAAAAACATCTGTAAACTCTTCAAACAAAAAAATTTTTTTATAGGAAATATTTTTCAACAACGAGAAATAATGGCAAAAAGCGCCAAAAACTAGACCTTTGTATGAGTTTTGATTCCAAATTTCGTTTTGGGTTAACACTCAAAACCTTTTTTTAACAGTTAGAAACTGATGTACTATGATAAAACTGCCTGTTTAAAGCGGTATTTTCAATTGTACAAAGATGTTTTGTTGCATTTGTGTTAGAATGTTGCTTTGTCAGGCTTTTTTATAGAAAATGTATGGAAAATAAGCAAATGAAGGCCTAAATCTCATTTTCAAATAAAATTTTTGCTTTGGGTTAAAACTTTGATTCCACTTTTGTCGGTCATCTCAACTCCCAAACAAGTTAAACTTTCTGAATAACAAGATTTTAGCCTTGTACAACAGCCTTTCTTCAAGAAAATAGTTTTTGGCGCTCACCGCTTGAATATGAAAAGAATTTCTATCTTAAACTTCATCAAAACATTGTCATAATGATAGTGAAATTATGGTGGAAACGAAGTCAGCAATTCAACTAGTACTTAGCATATTAGCCCGGACCCTACAATATTTTAGCATTGGCTTGCCAAGTTAAGATCTGCTGCTTGCCTTTTGACCAAAAATCCAGTGAAATGCCTTACTTACTTGACATCATCATCCGATCCATCCAGTGGCCAGTACCTCACTATACCAGGCAAGTCATCACCTTTTACACAATAACAACACAAAACAGTTTAATTACAGTGCTATTTTTTGTAATTGATATATAATCGAGATACTAGATATTTGGCTGAAAATCGGTACATTTAAAGAATCTGGAAACATGCAAATTAGTTTATATATGGATATATACAGATATACTTTACTATTCTCTACAATATATATTAATGTATAAACCCGATCTCAAAAATTGTCAGAATAAATAGATAAATGTTAGAATTTTTGAGACTGGGTGTTTTTTAACGGCCATACGATATAACCGCCGTCGGACTCGTGGGGAGGTCGTGGTTCGTGTCCCGATCGGACAAGCACTTGGAGTCTTAAAATAACTGAGAAGAGGGTTTTTGCCTTTACAACAGTATTTATTAATGATTAGAGCTCGTGCTTCGGATAACCAAGTAAAATGGCTGTCCCTTCTCTCCACACTACCTCTTCCTGCAACGGAGGGACGTAAAAGAACCACTGAGGACGTAAAGAATTCTTGTCAGTGACCTCCCTCAGTATCTGACCTTTACTAACGTTTTTTTAATAGGTTGATCATGGGATGGATATGGGAATCAACAACGACAATAACAACAACACCCCCCCCCCCCCCAAAAAAAAGAGAAAAGGAAAGGAAAAGTAAAATCAAGTACCTTTCTCCTTTTTGATAAGCACATCCTTGACAAAGTTGTTTTCGTACGCAGTTCCTATAGACAACAGATCACCTCCCATGGTCTGGCAGTGGGTTTGTGCGTCAATCCAGGTTTGGTTCTCATGAAACATCTTTATTGCCGAGTTACCGAGACGATACCATTCATCGGGAAGTTCTAAAACAAATTTTAAAGTATGAAAATATTACCATGCAAAAGCTATGTAGTGAAGCTTCAATTCTAGTTATGGATTCATTCATTCATTCGCAAACCGGTTGGCTCAGTTGGTTGATCATCGGACTTTCGTGTGGTTAGAGTCCCGGCCGGACCAACACTCAGGGTCTTAAAATAACTGAGGAGAAAGTACTGCCTTATTTTGTAATTACATCTGCAAATGGTGAGACTTTCAAGTGGCTCGGATGACCACTTTAAATGGTGGTCGTAAGGTCGGAGGGACGTAAAAGATCCACTGAGGACGTAAAGAAACCCTGGCAGAAACCCTACACTTCATAATAAACATCTCTCATGCTTGTAAATTGTATAAAAAGCAATCTGTCATTCAACAACTCAATGTAAAGCGCCTTTGATTATATCTACATAGAAAGGGCGCTGTATAAATTATAAATCATCGTCATCATCATGTAATTAAATTGTGGTATATTAACTCACTTTCCTTGATCTTGCATTCGACGTTATCACAGTCATTTATTTCCTGGAGAAAAGTACAATAGACAATTAACTATAACCCGACGTATAACACAAACAAATACGGCATTCAACACCACTTACCCTCATTTGGTGGTACTGGGATCCCTGTGTTAGTACCAGGCTCCCTGGACTCGCTTTCTTGCTGGAGTTGTTCAGTTCACATTCAACCATCCCAAAATTGTTCATACGAACATTGATCGAGAAGCAATTCATGATCCATACGCATTTATCCCAGCACATCTCGACATAGGGTGTGGTCATGGTTGTTATCACGTGGTCTTTGAATTCTAAATCTTGTTCTTTGACAAAGCTGTACTTTTCGCAGGCGTGAAACATGTAGAAATGAATGACAAGGACGCCAACGGAGAGGAACCTCATTTTTGCGGTTTTTGAAGTTAAGTCATGCTAAGATAGACAAAAAAAAAAAAAAAAAGAATATAAAATCAGCATTTTTACATACTAACTAAATACACCAAGAACTTAGGAGCCTTGACAGTATTTATTTGTTTGAGTTCTGAAGTTCCTGAAGTTATTCCTTACGATGAAGTTTATCCCCTCTGATAAGGTAATAAACCTTATTACCAGTTTTTCAATTTTTTTTTCTTTTTAGACTCGTGGCTAGGAATGACTTGTCTTGCAGAGTAAAATTTTTAGATATGTTCAGTAATAACGTACATGAAAAAATACTCAATTCTGATTGGCTTAGAGCAGTGTTGTTAAAACGTAATACATTGCAAAAAAGTGTAATTCAGTGCAAAAAATATATAATTCAGTGCAGAAAAGTGTAATACAGTGCAAATTACAAACGGAATTCTCGTTTTTCATTGGATAATAAACAATAGAAAATAATTTAAGCCAATACACCGAATCGAAATATGGCGACCAATTTGAATAACTATTGTTCTGGTCTGACTAGCGACTGACTAGCCTCGTGATCACGTGCAAACACAAAAGCGTTTTCACATGTATGAGAGGCTAGTCAGTCGCTAGTCAGTGCAGAACAATAGTTATTCAAATTGGTCGCCATATTTCGATTCGGTGCATAAGATGACAGATTCTTATGATGAAAAATTTGAGGAAAATGTGAAGCAAATCGTAGGGGGAAATGGCATCCATTTTATCTTAGGTGAAAGTAAGATTTTACGGATTTTACCATCAAACAACTAAAAAATAGTTAAAAAAGAAAACACAAGTAAAAGTACATCGTTATTGCTGAATATATGGAAGAAATAGTGAGAAGAAAACAAATTATGACATGAATTGAGGGAAATGAGCCAGCCGATCCAACTCAACTCAACTCAGCTCAACTTTTTATTTAGTGCCATAATTTACAATAATACATAAAGTTATTTACCTAGTTAAAAGCACAAGCTAATTGCGACAGATAAACTGATTTTGATGCAATTAGCTGAAAATTTGAAAATTTATATTTTTAGGTCAGGCACTGAAAAGGTAATAGTAAAATACGAAAAGAGGAGGGGGGAGAAAAAGGGGGGGAAACAAAAGATATGATTAAGAGAGCTAAAGAAAATACTCGAGCGATTCTTTGCCGAAGTCAAGCAAAAACTAAAACAGAAACGAAAAAGACTATGAGCAAGACCATTAGATACGATGTGGTAAGTGCTTACACAATATTTTGGTCTACAAGATCCCAAGCTGGACCGCAAAGTTTTCTAAACACTTTCAACAACTGTCAGGTATTTTTTATTTTTATTTTTCAATATGCAACTTCAGCTAGCTGCAAAGTTAGCCAATCCAGATGTCTTCATTCATAGTGATTCAGATTTACTTAACCGGAAAAAAACTTTTTACAATAAGCATATAGTCATTTTTTTTCTTTTGATGAGTGGTATTTACGAAAATAATAGCATAAGTGAGAAAGCAAGATGAGTTAATAGATGAAACCAATGTTCCGATCCGAAAAGCTGAGATGGGCCGGCGCGTCAAAAAAGTTCAAAATGTAAAGCTAAAGCCTCTTTTAAAATATACATATATATTTTAATTTTATACTATCTATTTCACACATCGTACTATCTTAGAAAAGAGGTGTTCTAAAAATAGATATGACCTATTCAGATACCCAGAGAGAAGTATGAAGACGAATCAAAATTTGAGACAATACAGTGAGCTAAAAATAGATATTACCTATATCCAGGTTGGGGATTAAGGGGGATCGCTCCGGAGTTTCCAAAGCGGTCGCTGATTGGTTCTCACATCAGAAGAATCGTCATAATTCTAAAAAAAACAGATATGACCTTCCCCAAGAGAGCCGGAGAGGTGGCAACGGAATTTCCACAACACTGCTGATTAGCTCTTAGTAGCTATGAGGTAATGATACGGGGTCATTCTAAAAACAGATATGAAGTATTCGAAGATGAAGTATGACGTCACTATAAAGAGTGTGACGTCACTTCATAGGGGTGACGTCATTGCAAGAGCAGATCCACGATCATCGCCAACTATTCCGGTCATGCGCCCGCGTACAAATGCAGCGGTGTCGCTTGAAAGTGTTAGGCGAGTTAAGTCAGATTTTACAAAGAAATGTATAGAGAGTCAAGATAGTTTTCGATTTATAAATTTCTGTGTAAACAGTTTTCCACTTGCCGGGGTAGAAGAAAAATATATAACATTAAAGCATTTGATTTTTAACAAACATGCTTTAATATGTTTGGAAAAACCTTTTCGTCTCGATAGTTAGATTTTAACAGCCTTCTTGCCATATGTGCTTTGTTAAATTGCAAGAAAAACACAAAATGTCAAATATTATAAACACCATTTCTCAAAATCAGAGCTAGTTACCTCATTTGCCGGGGTCGATCCTTAAAATACACACATTCTAAATTACTGATGTCGAATCTGTGGTCGATTGAACGAATTTATACTTTTCGTTTTTTACTTTCAATAAGCTCCGATTTGAGACGAGATTGTGAGATCCTCTCTTCAAGAATAGGCACTTTGTGAAGTAAAAACCTTGAAAATTATTCGCAAAATACGGCATGTTTGGTACCAAAATAAAGCTTGAATCCTCAGCTCTCGTTTGCCATCATTTGTAATAGGATACCTATTAAAGCACAGGAATACCGTAGCAAAAAAGTTTTGTTTCTCTAAGTCCGGGCCTGAGAGAGCTTGGGCTTCCTGTGGTTTCTATTTTATACATGATATCCGCTGACTTACCGAGCGGCGCATGGCCGAAATAGTTGGCGATGCCACCCTGATCCACCAGACGCCCCTTCTGTATACTGCTATCGTCAACCAATATGGCGCAATGACGTATTATGCACCTGCTCTGTAAGACCTATATCTGTTTTGGGGGTTGTTTAGTTTACCTAATTCTATAACACTGAGCTGGAAGAAAAAATATCTAAAATGATATTAAAAGAAGCAAAAGGGAAAAGCCATAAGCAGAACTTAGAACTGTGTCATTTAGAGACCTTCTGACGACGAGAACGAGTTTCTTGGCAGTCATTTCGTAGTCGTGGTCGTGTAAGCAGATTGAAAATTTAGACGGCTTTAAGAAGTCGGAAATTCACTACGATTCAGTATTAACCACGCGCACAGAACCAATTTTAAAACACGTCTACTCGTACTTGATCTCGTACTCGTTCGATTTAAAAGTCTCTATTTTTTTTAACGAGGCGACACTACTTACCGAACCCTAGCTGGAGAGGACAGAAAAATTCCTGGATAACATGAAACTAACTCTACACTAATGTAAAGTCGATTTCATTGGAAAAACATCACAACAGTTAATTTTTAGCAAGACTTAAACTCGGTGGGGAACACGATTTAGTGCACCAGTGCGTCATTCACAAATCTTAACCAATCACGCGGAATACTCTCCAAATCTTGTTTATATAAAAAAAAGAATGCTTCTTTCATAGGCTTTGTCAGCATAGTATAAATATTTTGCAGTAAACCTGACAAAACCACTGTTTACGAGTCATGGTAATATCGTAAAGGGTGTATACGCTTCCTAATTATTATTTTTTCATTATATCTCTATTGAATTGTGTAACTTGAACTTAATGTAGGATTTAACATGCACATAAACTTTTACAAAATTAGGTATAACTTTATTGATATATCATTTTTTACCAGCTACAATTTCATCTTGGCCTTTGCTCATTCTCCCGCTTAAATTTATATCAAAGGGTTTTCTTGTTGGATATGGAAAGTTTCTCGCACGAGCTCGTGCTTATAATGCTCTCAGTTTTGTAGGACTTTTTGGGGCTAAATCGATTGACATTTAAAGATTAGGCCGACGAGGTCGAGTTTTCTAGAAGTCAATAGATAGTCGATGAGGCGCGTAGCCTAGCGAGTAGTCTAATTGTTTTAGCATAAACCTACTAGCTAATATTATAGTAATGAAAACAAGGAATGACACTGAAAACTTTGTACAAAGCGACGGTCAACCGCCGGCACTGTTTTCATTCATCTTAAATTGCGAACTCGACCCGATGTCTCGCTCTATTTCTATAGCTTTTTGTCTCTGTTATCACACTCAAAACTCTCTTTCCAAGATTTTTTTTCCTTTTTATCTGTACTTGGGATCATTTTTCTAATTAATGAGTGATAAACTGAACCGATTTATATACGAATATTTTGTTGTCACATCATTCAAAGGCATGCCATGTTGACAATTCGCTTAAGATTCTTGTCAGTTAACTTGCACTTTTTTATTGTTTCGCCTGTTCTTACCGTTTAAGATTCTTCTTGAATACATGTAAAAAAGTTGTCTTTTGAATTTTTTCTATTCTTTGAGGAAATCTCTTAAAATGCAACCGTTATCTCAGTAGTCAGTTGTTTGTCCGTCGTAAGTTTGCACATGAAAATCTCAATGTAATCTGACGGCCGCTTTTTCGTGTTAAAATTGCCATAATTCTTCAGTTTTTTTTTATTTTTTATTTTTAATTTTGATCTGTACTGTCCAAAACCTCCATTCCTTTACTTGATACAGTCTTGTATTTTCTACAATGGATTATTAAAGGCTTTTTAGAAAACAAGCAGAGATTTCGACGAAACTTGAGCATGCATTTGATTTTTTCAATCAGATCACAGGATTCGTGATAGTATGCTAGTAGGTTTATGCTAAAAGTATATAGTTGAACACAAACGACAACTGAAATTTCGGAAGCTCTATTGGACATCATCATCGATCGCTCATCGTTTACTTGCCTGCTTCAAAGATATCTCTATGCATTCATATGATATTTGTAACATCGCAGCATTCACAGAAAATGATGGTTGGGTTTTAAAAAAAAGAGTATTGGGAAAAGAGAAAAAAATAAATATTGATCGTTAACATACTTTTCTCATTGACCGTCGTATTCATTTAGCTTCAACATATAAATAATGAAAGGCCATTAACAGAAAAAAGAATGTCACATTGATTCATCTCTGAAAAATTCAATAGTTTTCAATCTTGAATATTTTTATATTTATTTTTATATTTATATTTATTTATATTTATAAGTTATAGAATCTTAAAAACAGCAGAATTTACAAAACAATTCTAGTTTAGTGGTACCAAGCAAAATAAAAATGTAAATGAAAATGTAGCAGTGACATTGATTCTTTTTTCTCTTCTTCTAATTGCCCTATTTCATGATGACGTCACATCAAAACAAACTATTGTTTTAACGAGAAGATATAACTAGCTAAAAACTAGTGTGTGAGCTGCGTCGGTGTTTCTAATGAAACAGTAATGATAAAAAGGTAAATAATACACCGTGAAAAGACAAAAAAACTTACTGACGTTTCGGACGCTAGTCCTTCGTCGGAGTAAAAATGAAAGACTGGTAGAAAGGAGTGTTTATATGATAGAATAAGAAAAAGGAAATCGCCCCATGTAAGGGAATCCGGAATCCGGAATCCAGGAAATTTTAGGCTTTGGAATCCGGAATCCAGTTTATAATGGAATCCGGAATCCACCCTTTTGGAATCCGGAATCCGCTACTTTGAAATTCAAAGTACACACTCAAATGCTATCGCCTCGACCTAGACTGAACCGATGTAGCCCTTCCCCCACTGTGTAATATCTCCACCAAGAATATCTGTCATCAGATGCTGATTTAATTGATAGACAATTCTACTTATACTGGCAAGTATATCAAATATAATTTTCAGAGAAAGTAACTAAAATTAAGGATATGGAATCCGGAATCCGCAATACAAACGTTTTGGAATCCGGAATCCAGTGCTTGAAATCCGGAATCCAGAGTCTCGGAATCCGGAATCCAGCGCTTGGAATCCGGAATCCACCATAAGTCCGGATTCCCTTATATGGGGCGAAAAGAGACCAATGGGAACAAGGTAGGCAAGGAAACAAAAACAAACAATCAAAAGACAAAAGAAAGGGTTAGTTGAAAGCAAAGCGTTCATTAATCCCCTTGGGACTAAGAGTCCCCTCATTGCCACTCTTATGACATCCCTTTTATTATGGTCATTTAGATAAATAAGGTACTTGAACCAAATCTCCAGAATGTTCCGACATTTGTAAAACAATATGTTACCTGAAACATGTCCGCAACAATAGAATACAAATTTATTGAGGTCGCACTGCGATTAAACAATCCCTACGCAATGTAAACATGAAATTATCGTGTGGATGTTTACGAGACTTCAGGCAAATTTTGGGGAAAAGGTGAAGGCATTCGGAATCACTTGAAGAATTACTAATGATTGTTGTGGTACTGCTATTTGAGACGGAATGGACGGCACAAATGGTTGTCGTGATAATGCTATTTTATCTTGCACGTACTGTCTCTTGAATAGCGACCCATTTTCATATTCTTCGATTGCACGTTACGTTATCGCGGCCATGTTCGTGCCCTTTAACAAAAGATTTCCCATTAGAATCCATTGTTAATGGCACCACAATGGCCGCCATGTCTTTGTCTTTTGACTCCCTTGGGAATGTTTGCAATCCATCAATTGATCAGTGAGTCTATCCAAATTGTAAAGATTTTAGTAATTTTTGTTCGAATTCATGTTTCATTGGTTAGATGTGGCCTTCAGAGCTTCACTTGAGGTCGTGTGAACCGCAGGTGCTCTCAAAAATATATTTACCAGTAATTAAGATTGACATTTTTTTCAAAGAAAAACAAGGTTTTGTTTGCTGTACGTGGAAATTCTTGCTTGAAAGCAACACTTCGGCGCCTTTGAAGATTTGTACCGAATTACAAGTTTTGAACAAGTTGAAAAAAGTCGATCGCGCTTGGCGTTGTGTAACGTTGACAGAATTTTGTCAGTTTCTAGACTTATCTAAACAAACTTGGACCTTAAGCTGCAGGAACCAAGTATTTTACTCAATAAGCATCCCCCTTTTAGAGTGAAATGACGTCTTTTGGGAGTGCGTTACTTATAACAAAAGTCATCAAAGATAAGCTCTTGGCGTAGCCGTTCTCTTTAGTACGTAAAAATAGGACATTTCACGTCTTACTTTCAGCATAAGACGGTAATGATGCACAGTGTTTCGTACATTCCAACGAGTATCTATTGAATAGCGCAATTAGTGCTATTGTATGGTTGCCGTCGTCTTCGTCGTTGCCGTCCTGCAGCTTAAGGTCCCTAATGGTTCAAGTGCGACCCGGGCCTAAGGCTGCATTGTAGTTAACTCGTAATGTTACTCCCGTGATCGCACGATAACTGGCATTGACATTCACAAGAAAGATCCCGTGTCTTTTCTTCAGTTATTATTCATTTATCCTTTATATTTGTCATTTCATTTTATTTCTTTAAAAAAAACCCAGGCTTTTCATTACTTTTTTTTCATGTTTTTACACATCCTTGTTCTTACCAGCTACACTGTTTGTTTTTTTGTTTTGTTTTTGTTTTTTTTTTTGTTTTTTTTTTTTGCTGTAGGTTTAGAGGGAATTGCAGCCAAAATTTGAATTCGAATCTCGGAAATCGTTACCGTCAGTTTAAATTTCGGCTACTGATTAACCAATAGATTTTGAAACGAAAAATTAGGCACGCCGAAGTTAAGATAATAGTCCCTAGCTTGATATCGTTGGTATGATCATGTTAGTTGTGGGACCACTAAAAATAAACTCTCTCAAGTAAAAAGAAAATGAGTGTATAATTTTAAGTTTAAACGAACCATAAGGAACTAAGACTATGGGGGTATTTATAAGCTGTAATCATGGTTTTACTTCAAACCCGTGAAACAAAACTTACTTCTAATTGGGTAATCGTTTAATAGGTACAAAAATAACAAATGTAAATCAATGAGTATCATCGCAAGATTGAAATACCGTTACTCTCTTTTGCTGATGTAAGTAATATGCTTTTATTAAGGTGCAAATAGTACAAAGATGAAGGGAGTTATCTTGTACCTGTGCATATAGTGTTCCTCCTTAAGCACAAAGTCACCTACGCTTCCTTGTGGACCGAAATACAAACCCAAACCGTGCAGTTGCATGGATCCACTTTAGCAACACCAGAGGTGAACACTCTCTTTCAATGCTATAAAAAGTGTGAAGATAACATTCATTGTGCAAGCATCAACATGAACCTGACGAACAAGACATGTGAACTGAAGTACTCTACCAAGACCAGACACCAACACGAGGAATCCGATAAACCCAATATATTTTACATGGAGATTAGAGATGCACTAGGAACGACGCCTCTCAACCCAATACTATCCTGTAAATGGTTTAAGAACCTTGACAACCAGGTAAAGACCGGTGTTTACTAGATGAAGTTGAATGAGCCATCCTCTGTTCCATTCCAAGTGTTCTGTGACATGACCACCGATGGAGGAGGCTGGAAACTTGTCTACAGCTATCGAATTCTCCAATAAGCAACTTTAATGCCTACAGTAACGCAGTCACTCCAATACCAAACTGGCCTGTCAGTTGGTCTCCTAGTGCCGGTTGGGTGCCTCAATTATGACATGCATCACAGTATTAAGTATAACAAATCGAAAATCGAAAGTCAGTTATTCACATCGTTCACAATCAGTACTGACAGTAATGTCATTTTACTTAAATGTGTTAGGATGAAAAAGTACACTAAAATCCATTCCGCGATAGTGTGTTCACTTGCTATGTATTGATGGTTTTTACGGGCGCCATGTTGGATGAATTCAACAAAAGATTCGTCATTAGTCTCTTTTGTTATATCCTCCAACATGGCTGCCATGTCTTTTGTAATTACATTCTCTTGGGAATGATTGAAAACCAGCAATACTTGACATGTATTAAAAGCAGAAAATTTGCAGACAATACATTTATCATATCAAGTTAATAAAGTCAAATCAGAGGTAAGCCTCATATACAGAACTTCTTAGGATCGTCATGTCACACAACGTTTCAGAAACGTTGTGTGACGACCTGACGACCTCAAGAATGTCTACGTACGTAGGAGGCTAATGAGAGGTTTAGTTCAATCTTTTCTTGGGGGCATAGTATTCGGTTCTTACTTTGTAATTATTACTGTAGTTGTTCGTTGTGGTGGTTAAAATTCAAAGATACAGCTCAGTTGAAGAAGAGCTTTTTCTTACAAAAAGTTGACTTCAGAGCTGAGCAAGAATGTAAGCAACGACAAACAGAAGGTGCAGACTTGGAAGCAATGTGTGCTTAGAGGAATTAGAAGAAATGATTTTGCAATTGGCAACTCCACCCATGCACTGTCTGTCACATTTTTGGGCAGCACACTTTGAGTAACAAACCCCTCCAGTGCAATAATGCCGGCAATCTTTTGTCTCACTTGTACATTCCATCGTGCAGTTAAAGCAATCCTGAAAGCATTCCTCAGCTGAACATACTGCCCTTATGCATCCCTTGCCACACTCCTGGTTGCATGTTTTCTTTGCTTTGCACTCCATGGAACAGCTATCGGTTCCACAAGTTTGAAAGCACGTATCTAGATTGGCGCACTTCATGTCTGGGCAACTGGTGACAGTGGCATTAACGCCAGATGGTGACCTATCACACTTCTGCAAACAAGCTGGAACAGAAAATAGTCACAAAAATGTTCCCTTTTGTAACTTTTACTTACTTAGATAAAACTTATTTCGGAAGCTGCTTTTTTAGATCAAAATAAATCTATCAGTTTTCTCTGTAATTACAGAGTGGGACAATCACGAACGGAACCCTCAGAACCATACTAGGTGAAAGCCCAAGATCGAATTGGAATTTAGAAGTTGGTTTTTGCAGAGGGAGGAAAACCGGAGAACCCGGAAAACCCTCGAAGCACAGGAGAGAACCAACAAACAACTCAACTCACATACAACACTGAGCTCGTAGGGACTCGAACACGGGTCGCATTAATGATAGGCGAGCACTCTCACCACTACGCCACCCATGCTTCCCTGTTAGGTCACTCATGCTTCCCCTGCAAAATGGTGGTGAAAGATCATTTCCAGATCAACATACCTGGATATTTCTAATAGTTTAGGATGAAAGTTCGAAAATGTATCAAATATGAGATTTATAAACTTTATTATGAGATTACTGATGTCGTCATGGTTAGAGTCAATTTTCTAAATTGCTTAACGCCATGTGCATTGCTACGCGGCCACCCCATACAAAAATCGCGACGTGAATTTTGCAATAGACTGCCGTCAATCAAACACGTTGACATCATTTACACACGTGTGCGATTCAAAAGGCGCCAAAACTTGTCGATTGTTTACAAGTATTACGAGCCTCACTCACCGGGCCTATCCGGACCGATCCAACGCGTGTAAAAGACGTCAACGTGTTTGATTGACGGCAGTCTATTGCAAAGTGCACGTTGCGATTTTTGTCTGGGGTGGCCGCGTAGCAATGCAAATGGTGGTAATTTGTATAGGTAGACATTCGCATGACCTCAAATACAATTCGTAGTTTTTAGGGTACTGTACATGTATGAGTGATGTTTGGAAAGTTTTATAATTGGACGAGCCTTTAGGCAAGTATTTATAACTTCCTAATTGTATGAGAAGATGGTGCGATTTTTTGTTAATAATACACTCAACAAAATTCAGAAACTTAATTGGGACTCTACAGAATACAATTTGGGATTTAATTGTACTCCTCTTGTCCAATCAGAATCAAGTAATTTTGTTGAGTGTATCATAATAAGGTTTCTCACTTTTCTCTAAAAGACGATGGCTCAGTTTTGTATGTGAGAAAAGTTGTTTGTTAATTAGTCCTCTCCTGCACTTCAAGGGTTTTCTGGGTTCACCAGTTTTCCATCCTCCGCAAAATCAACTTTTAGTTCTAATAGACCTATTCGGCTTGGGGTAATGTTTTTCCATTTCAGACCATGTGACATTCCCTTGAGAATAAGATTCTTTGTTTGAGCTGTGTCCATATTTATGTGTTTTCTCACGTGCAACCGAGCGCAAACCTTAAACAAAGAAATGATACTCTAGGGAATGACATGTGGTTTGAAATGGGAAAACATTATGTCAGAGCCAAAGAGGTCTATTGTAATTCAGTGGATGATTAAGAGCCAATTTATGAAAATGCCACTGTTAAATCATGTCTGTACACAATCAGTCAGCCTCATGTCTGTACACAATCAGTCAGTCAG
The DNA here is from genome assembly GCF_029948245.1 of Actinia tenebrosa. Taxonomy (NCBI): domain Eukaryota; kingdom Metazoa; phylum Cnidaria; class Anthozoa; order Actiniaria; family Actiniidae; genus Actinia; species Actinia tenebrosa. Next base: position 3,239,800 of record NW_028292575.1, on the reverse strand, counting down.
TCAGTCAGTCAGTCAGTCAGTCAGTCAGTCAGTCAGTCAGTCAGAAATACAATATAGTAATATATACTTCTAGAATTTATATACTAACCATTGAATGACTCAGAAGTATTAGAAGTTTCATCTGAGCAGACGCATTTCTGAGATCCACACTGCAATTCACATCTATTATTTGCAACAGTTCCAGGAAATTGGCTAGAACAGGTTTTGCCAGAAGACTGAGGTAAAAGTACAACAACTCCAGCCAACAGGATGACACTTTTCAAAAACATCTAAAAACACAAGAATTATCATTAAAGGTCAAATCTGAGATGAATTCTTAATGGAGTCATGTCCTCCCAAGCACAAATCTACTCTAGCACTCAGGGGGCAGTGAAACAGGCTTAAGTGGGCACTTAAGAGAGCATTTTAAGGAGAATAGATTTTAATTAAAGGTTATTAGGCACATTCATTTCTGGTCTCTTGTGGATTTTCATTACAAGTAGGTGCCGAAATTATAAACTGAAAAACATTAATAATAATAATAATAAAAATAATAATAATGTAAACTTTATTATGTTTTCCAAATTCAGTCGTAAATCTCTCTATACATAGGTAATTTACGATCAGCTACTTGAATCTTTTACACATAAGTACATGAAAAATACTAAAAATATTAATTACACTTTTTTTTCACATTTAGTTGTAACGAGAAGTTAAAACTTCGTCAATTCAGGGTCATCCCAGACTTTGTTTCTACAGCAAAATATATAATAGGTATAATAATAATAATAATAATAATATAATAATAATCCATGATAAGGAATGAGGATAAGATACTAGGATATCCTGCAAAGTTGTAAAGTGTAAATTATCTCACAGATTAAATTAAATGTCCACAATAAAATAATAATTAAATTTTTTAAAATTTTTTAGAGCAGGCTGATTATTTTGACAGCTTTTGCTGATGTGGGTCTGCTTTCACTCACACTCATCGCTGTTATATTTAATATTTTATCCACACAACACTCAACGTTGGTTTGAAAGGGTTGGAGGGTTTGAAAAAGGGGCCATGGGCACCCTGTGACCCCCCCCCCCCCCCCCCCCTCTGGATACGTCCCTGCATGTTCAATATTTTATGGGAGTATATTTTTTTGAAAGCGGTATGATTTACAAAGAAATGTATGGTCGTGTGCGAGAGTTACTATAAATAAGACATTCTCTTTCGATTTCTGGAGTCGGTTTTGCTCGTAGCTTGAATTTTTTTTTTTTTTTTTTTTTTTTGTAATGAGGAAAAAACGTAAACAAAGATACAAAGATCTGCCTATAAACTAGACGCTAGGAAAAGGAAGGATGGCGCAAGAACGCCTGCTCACTTCATTTGAATACAGCAAAAACATACAAATGAATCACAGATATTTTCAAAAAAAAGCAAAACTTAGATATTTACTTTTCAAGTTGCTTCACTGACTATACTCTTTATCCAATATGACGATTTGCTTGTTGTATTTTTTCAAAATGCTTTTGATGCAAAACCTTTTCCAGACCCCCCTTCAATCGTTTAAAAAGTTCCTCCCAATCCTCCTTTTGACCTTTCGAGGCTCCCATATTCCACAAAAAAAGATTAAGGTACCCCCATTTTCTAATCCGCCACCCCCCCCCCCCCACTCCCCCCCCCCCCCCACCCCCCTCAGCATCATTAAGGCATGGCTCTCAGATGAAAAACTGATTAGCTATATCATAGCCAGTTTTTTACGAATCTTCCCCAAACTTGGCAAGTTAATGTCTTTTGTGAAAAGAAGGAACCTTAGAGCCTTGGTTACCATGGAAACTAAGTCACGTGACCACAAGGCCGCCATCTTGGATTTTTAAACAAGCCGTTTGTAAACGTACCGAAACATCTTTAAAAGTCATGAAAATGCAGATTACTATTCATATTTACTATGCCTATATGGATCTAATTAGATATCTTGGAAATTATTTTAAGTTTAATTTTTAGAATATTTTCTATTTTTTCTAAAAAATTAAAAATATTCTAAAAATTAAACTTAATATAATTTCCAAGATATCCAATTAGATCCATATAGGTATTGCAAATATCAAAAGGAATATGGATTTTCAGGACTTTTGAAGTAGTTTCAATACGATTACAAACGATTTTTTAAAAAAATCCAAGATGGCGGCCTTGTGGTCACGTGACCTAGTTTCCATGGCAACAGATATGCGGTAATTGCTTGCCTTGAGGAATTACTACTACGAGCCAAATTTGGGGAAGATTCATTGTAAACTGTCAAAGATATGAATAAATAACTGATTTTCCATCACTTCCTCAAAAGAGCCATGCCTTAATGGTGCTGAGCCCCCCCCCCCCCCCCACCCCCATCCCCCCCGACTTAAATAATGAGTGGTCCCTTAGATTTAGAAAGGGAAAGGTGCGTTGTAAAATTAGGTATGCCATGTTTTCTTTATTTTCTTCTTAATAGTGCCCCAAAGGACTGGAATGGATTGCATGTCGAACTAAGATCTCATCACACGAACCGATAAGGTATTTAGGAAAAGACTTTGATCATTCCAGCTAAGTTTTAAATTAAGTTTCGCTGATTTATAGAGAGAGAGCAAACGCTGGATGCATGTAATGGGGTCGGAGTCGGCAGTCTTTGGCCCTATTTCATGTGTTTGGGCTATATACACAGGGGCGGATCCATGGGAGGGGTGCAGGGGGTGCGCACCCCTCCCTGGTTGCACCTTGTGCCCCTACTTCAAAGATAACCAATACTGTTTCTTACCTTCGATTCTAAGGGGTGCACCCCTCCCTGGGTTAACTTTGTGCGCAGCACCCCAGCTCGCTGAACAAAATCCTGGATATCCGCCCCTGATATACATGTAGTTCAATTTTTATTATTCTTTTCTTGGTATACATTTATTATATTTTTTATTACTTATTTAAATTTTAGCGTACAATTTAATTAGCCTGGTCTGTTATATTTTAATATTTCTATATTTTAATCATTTATATATGTATTAGTTACTCTTTAAGCGACGGGCAAGTTGGTTGGTATCACAAATTAAAAATCATTCATTGACAATTATTTTGTTAAATCCAACTAAGATGGCGGCTGTGACGTCGTGTGCAAACGAAGAATAAACGCAACATACTTTTTCAGGCTCAAAATAAAAAAGGGTGTTAGGTAGTAACCTACCATATAAAGGGGTTTTTTTGCCCTAAATTCCACACTTTTTTAAACTACTGTCAGTTATGGGCTGTGCTGTTGAATGAACCTATTTTGCAGGGACGGGACTGACTTGAAAAAAAATCTAGCTTGGGCACCCTATGTCTACAAGTACTGATCAGCAAGTCCTCCGGCATCGCATTCAACAAGAGCGTTATATAGCTCTCCGACAGTAAAATCACGACTGACGCATACTGTGTTAAGTATTGCCTCTGCTGGATCATCTTTCCTATCGTAGTAACCAAAATTATTGCTTGAGATCCCCAATTCGTTTGCTAACAGCTTCCACTTTTCTTGTCCTGTTCGGAACAAAGCAAAATAGTGTGAATGGCAGTTTCTTTTTTTTTTTTTTAGCTCGTATAAAATGCAACAAGTCGTTCAACATGCAGCAATACTACCCAAAGTTATGCTCAGCAACTCGTCTAATTTGCTGCATGTCCCCTTAATAGGCCACCGTATGTGTTTATCAGTGGCAAGTGAAAAATATCGAAATATTACCACATAAGGAACGCGTCAGTTCTTGTCTCACACGGCGATTCATGGTGCTTACTAATCCATAATTACTGTATGCAAGAGGACCTAAAAATATAGATATATATTAATATAAGGCATTAGCAGATGGATGGAAGGAGGGATGGAGGGAGGGATGGAGGGAGGGATGGAGGGATGGAGGGAGGGATGAAGGGATGGAGGGAAGGAGGGAAGGAGAGAAGGAGGGAGGGATGGAGGGAGAGATGGAGGGAGGGATGGAGGGATGGAGGGAGGGATGAAGGGATGGAGGGAAGGAGGGGAAGGAGGGAGGGATGGAGGGAGGGATGGAGGGAGAGATGGAGGGAGGGATGGAGGGATGGAGGGAGGGATGGAGGGATGGAGGGAAGGAGGGAAGGAGAGAAGGAGGGAGGGATGGAGGGAGAGATGGAGGGAGGGATGGAGGGATGGAGGGAGGGATGAAGGATGGAGGGAAGGAGGGAAGGAGGGAAGGAGGGAAGGAGGGAAGGAGGGAGGGATGGAGGGATGGAGGGATGGAGGGAGAGATGGAGGGAGGGATGGAGGGAGGGAGGGAGGGAGGGAAGGAGGGAGGGAGGGAGGGAGGAAGGGATGGAAAGATGGAGGAAGGGAAGATATTAACTTTATTTAATCACAGTGGTTCTATCAAGATTTACAATATAAATTATAAATTACAAATTTTGGTCTCCCTAGAAGCCGTGCAAAAAAATATGCATAAATATAAAGATATAACCAAGGATATATTAAATGTAAAAAGAATTACTAATATATATTGTTTGATGCAGAGACCATAATCCTTCGATTTTGAATTTACTCGAGGACTTCTCTTCCTTTAAGGAAATTGGAAGAGAATTCCATAATTTAGCTCCCGAAAAGACGAAGCTTTTCATATAATAATCTGTTCTTGCACGCGGGATTTGTAAATCAAGTCTCGTCTTCTCTCTCAAAGGGAGAATGAAAGAAAGAAATTGAAAGGGTTAAAAATCAATAAAGTAACATAGGGGGAGAAGCTTCTTACAACAATTTTTTTCATACCTGTCATCCCAGCGGGTATATATTTTCTTAATTCTTTAATAATATCCTTTCTTTCGATCTTTTTGAACTGACTACAAAAATATCGACATTTCTTCAAAGCATCTCTTGGAGGATTTTGCATACAGTGTTTCTTCTGGTCCAGCTTTTTGGAAAGGATGTTGGCTGCCCCCGAGGGATCAACCACTCTTAAATCAATGTCCTTGTACAAGGCAAGGTACTCCGAATGATACACTTCTGTAAATTAATAATCAAATAG
>NW_028292575.1:3184796-3229796 GCF_029948245.1 Actinia tenebrosa | reverse complement strand
AAAATTAAAAAATATATATAATCCTATTTTTAAATAAATAAAAATAAATAAAAGTAAAAATTAAATATAGAATATATAAAAATAAGTGCAAATACATGTATATTTAAAGATCTTACCCTATCTGTGCTATTTATTTGGCATCCAGCATTCAGTAATATATGAAATATCTTTTTGAAATCCTCTTCTGATTTTATTTCATCATTTTCTATTTCAGCTACGGAAGTGAAATGCTTGTTTTTCACTCTGAAACAATACATGAAAAAAATATTATAATAATGAAGTATTTAACAAAATAAACAAAACAAAAAAGTATCAATAAATATAGATAACATACATTTGAATTTGTAATCTCCAATACATTAAAAAAAAACCTCAAATGTTACAAATGCTTCACCTATTTTGAGCTCGTGAAGAGCTATCGAGGCGGCTAGATTTCGCATTTTTCCGATAAGGCTTCTCAGCCAATCGTTTTGGGTAATTCCCGTAACCATGGAATGCATTGTATTCGCCAAGTGACGTCACTGGAAGAATCCACGCACGTTGTTTGCAGAGGAAGCCATTTTGGATTTTCGATCACTTTATAAGCAGCAGCGTATTTTGAGTATTCTTAGTTTACTTTATGTTCTTTTTATTGGACCTTGAAATATGAGATTGTCCTATTTATCATCACGTTGGAAGAAGAATCCGAAAACAGCCTGGTTTGTCATATATTGGATCGATTAGACTCGGTCCAGATAATATCAATCGTAGAAAAAGTTCGTAACCGGAAATCGGAAAAGAAAGGGGTGTAGCCAATCAGAAGACAATGATATAATTCATAAAGACACAAAACATAACTCCGACTATCACCTTACTCGGGTCACAATATCCTCAATGAAATGAGTCACCAAGTGTCATTTGTTATCATCTTAGTTCATTGGTACTCAAAAAGCTTCACGAACGAGGGAAGGAAAAACTCGAGTTACGATTTTCGAGTTACGGTTTTCGAGTTTTACACACTTTTCGAGTTACGCGCTCGGACACACCCATATTTCGGGGCCACGCCCGCTTTGACATCTGTGCCTAACTCGATGACAAACAGCGTTGAATGTCAAATTCGAGTTACGTAACTCCAACCCAGCAGATTGAACCTTATTTTTCGAGTTACGTGCTATTTCAGTATCTCGATTCTAAAAGTGGACAAATATTTTTTCGAGTTAAACTTTAATTTTTTCGTGTTATTTTTTAGACTGATTTCATAAGTCGAGGTGGTTGTCTCGCTCAACTATTAATTTATATTTTTTATTCGTGTTTCTTCATTTTATTTGTCTATATTTACTCGCATTTAATACGTTCTTTTCGTATATATCATACAGATATATTTTACTCGAATATCATTATATATTTTCTCTTTTTTTCTTTCTCGACATAGCTCGAATGATAGCTACCGCAATATAAAACCAGAAGATATAACTAGCTAAAAACTAGTGTGAGCTGCGTCGGTGTTTCTAATGAAACAGTAATGATAAAAAGGTAAATTATACACCGTAAAAAGATGAAAAAAACTGACGTTTCGGACGCTAGTCCTTCGTCGGAGTAAAAGAGAGCAAAATAAACCCGTTGCAATATAAAACCGTTAAAACCATAAAACTATAAAACAGTCCGGTTATTTCTAGTCTATAAACAGCACGATCGCTGCCTACCTGTATCATTTTTTAGTCCGCCCGCAAGGAAATTTTTTATTTGATTTGATGTGTTAATTTTAATTTTAATTCCGTTAATTTATTGAGAAGTAAATTCTTTTTGTCTTTCAAATAAACTCGAAAAAATATTGGTCCACTTTTAGAATCGAGTTACGAAAATAGCGCGTAACTCGAAAAATAAGGTTCAATCTGTTGGGTGCGAGTTACGTAACTCGAGTTAGATTTCAACGCTGTTTGTCTTCGAGTTACGTACAGATGTCAAAGTGGGCGTGGCCCCCAAAACATGGGTGTGTCCGAGCTCGTAACTCGAAAAATGTGTAACTCGAAGAATACCTTATCTCGTACCATGGCATGGGTTACCTTTGATTTTCTCTTTTGACAAAAAAAAAACTTCTGAAGATTGCATTGGCGTAGGGATCATTAAGGGACAATTATATCAGAATCTCTGATTACCAAATCCAAATCATTTCCCAAAAATAAATGACTCTTAGAGTTCAAGTTGTTATTTCTTCAGGCTCTTCACAATAACAATCACATTGTACCACTAATTTCTTTTTTCTGTAAGTTTAAGCTGTGCCCTGACTTAGATTAAAAACATAGGGGTCATTTAGAGGTTTGATATGTGAATTAATTAAAGCTCTGAGTGCCTTGACAGTAGTGAAGAACAAGCCAGAGGTTGCATATTGTATCACATTGCAATTGTATCATACACTCAATTGAAGAATCATTGTCGGGTTCAGAAACATAGAACATAGAAGCTGAGACCAAAATGGCACATTGGAAGTACGTTCATTAGATGCACGCTGTGACCGGCGACCCGTGGCATCATCCACTGTTTTTAATACGCGTTTGGAATTCTAAACCGACTGCATGGATGGCGCAAATGAATATGTTATGTCATTTCCCATGTGCCATTTCGATCTCAGCTTTTATGTTCTATGTTTCTGAACCCGACAACGATTCTTCAATTGAGTGTATACAGGTATTTTTAAAAAAAGGTTGAATGCTGAATATCGCTTACTGAAGCCTGGGAGTGGATGAACAAAAAATGAATGGTGAGGTAAAACAAAGAACGCAGCTCACATGTAGAACAATACACATTGTTCACCATAATCCATGCTTTCCTTGTTTTTGTTATTTTATCCAATCCCAAGCTTCGTTCTACCAGTGGACACCGACCCTCCAAAACCGAAATAGCTGTATGCAGGGTCCATTCTCTGCAAGCTATCTGTGACTGGTTTTGCGTCATCGCCCCGAAAAGATTAATATAATCTTCTCACTTTTAACTGTTATACCTTAATACAAATTTACGCCACCTATATTGCTTGCACTATTGTAATCGTTCCTTTATAAATAACATGTTATTTTCACGTGTGAAAATAACACCATTGCGATGGCTATTCAAAAATACACGGAAAGAATTGCCCGAAGAAGCCAAAACATACTTCATTGATAATTATATAATAAACAGAATATTACATGGCCGCTTGGAGATACGAAATTTATCTTCTCGTGTTGAAAATCTCTCACTCGTTCACTGCCCTCACTTGTGAGAGATCTTTTCAACACTTGAAGATAAATTTCGTATCTCCGCGCGCCTATGTAATATCCTCTATATCTGTAACGAATTACGACATAGACCCCCTCGATGTGCGTTACGCTCTTGGGGTTAATGTAACGGCAAAATATGTTTAAATAAACAAATAAATAAATAAATAAATAAATAAATAATTTTTTTAAATTTTCTATTTTATTTTTTATTTTTATTTTTTTTATTTTTTTTATTTTTTTTTAAATTTTATCTAAAAATCTACGTTAATAAGCTAAAACTCTAAATAAATAAATAAATAAATAAAAGGTTAGAGTGCACGCACTAAAACCGTGAACATTAAATAGTACTAATTAGTACTATTTCATACAGAATCCTTTGTTTTCTATTGTTTATTTATCACCATTTAGTACTAAAAGTTAGTATTTGCTTCACGGGTTTAGTGCGTGCACTCTAACATCATACTTACTGGATATTCTTTAGCCAACTTCATTTCAAATCCTTCATCTTCCTCAAATCTCCGGATTCCTTCTATATCCATAGTTTGTATGGTTTCAAAGAATTCTCTAGATCTCTGCTTTGTAATAATTTCATAATCATTTTGTGCCTGTGGATTATCAAATAACTATTAAATATTAGTTTAGTTTGGTTTAGTTTAGTTTATTTGTCACAATATAAACAAAGACATTTTATAAAACTTGAGACATACAAATTTTGACCATTTTGTACAAATTTTGAACATTTGAAACTTTCGTCCCAATTGATATTCCCCCTCCATACAATTTACATACAGTACAAACATATGATTAACATTAAAATTGACGAGGAAAAAACAATAAGTATATGTAATAGGACTCCATGCTGTCCAATTAAGAAATAATTGGACGAGGAAAATTCCGAGGACTGACAAAATTGGATGAGGCCGTCTAGGCCGAGTCCAATTTGGCAGTCAGAGGAATTTTTCGAGTCTAATTCTTTCTTGACTGGGGAGCATAAAATCCCATTACCTATTAATTATATAGCTGCCTAATTAATCCAATATCAACAAGACCTGTCCAATTAAGAAAATAATTGGACAGTTACCTATATGGGATTAATGAGAAGCTGTATACTTATAATAATAACATATAATTATAATAATAATATATAATTATAATAATAATATATATGGCTTATATAGCGCTTATATTATGTACTTATTAATTGAGTGGGGGGAAAACGCCAATGGTTAGTTTCGACTCATAGTTGTCAAACCCAGAGGTGTGCATGCATGTAGTATCAAAAGAAATAATCCCCTTTTATCTAATTTATAAACTCTGCTTATGACGACCTGAAACTTTTGGTTTCTAACAAGGACTCTAGATTTTCCCCTTTTTATTTACGTGGTAACTAATAAAGAAAGACGCTTAAAATCATTAGTGAACTTAAAAACAGTGTTTTCATTATGAAAGAAATATATATTTAATTTTATACGACACAAATGCTTTAGCGCCGGGTGACTAATTACAATTGATTAAAAAGTTTTCGCAAATATTCTTTATATACATACGTCATAAACCGGCTAATGACTAATTAATTGCAATCTTTTGACTCTCAAACATAGTGAGTATCGGATTTATTGTTATTAAAACGAGTATACCTACCTGATTAAGATGAATCTCCAATGGCCGTTCGCTGATTCTTTCTTCCATATGGTTTCTTCGACGACAGATCAAAATGTCCATTAGATCGAACTTACTTAGGAAATAAGTATATTAATAGTAAACTTTACCTCGTGCTGTGATGTAGGCTTCTCTACTAGCTGTGTGGCGCCCACTCTCTCGAAATTCAGAAGCGAAAGTACTACACGTGGTATAAGTTTGCAGTTTCGTTACAAACGTTACGGTACCTTTTACACTTACGACTGGTTGCAGGTAGAAAAAACAATTCAGTTTACAACAAGCATTTAAAATGTCGGAGTTCGCAGAAAGTCGAAAACCGCAATACGAGCGTCAGGGTCTAGCACTGTTTAGGGAAGGGTGCACTTTCCATGATTTTTGTTACAGGAGCAGTGGCGTATCATCAGGATGTTTTAAAAACTCAAGTAACGAATAGGCAGTAGTTGATAAATAAACTCAACTAGGGGTTAGGGAGGGGGGGGGGGCGTTGCACACCCTCTGCATCCCTCCCCTAGATCCACCCGTGGCCTAGCTTTATAGGGAAGGCTGTCATTTGTCTAACGAATCCTAATAATGAATAAAATGAGTATTCCGTACCAAATGGATCTACTCACAACTCAACACATTCAGGGCAGAACGTTAAGACCCGCTTCTCGAACGATCGTTAGCTAAAAATATTCTTAAGTGAAAACCATTTATTAATTAAATATTTTCTCATGAAAAAAGACATGCATAGCTTTCTTAAAATAATTTGAAATTATAATGAAAAGTGAATAAAAGACATAGCTTTAAGCATGTTTGGTTAATATAACCTAAATGACATTTAAAAATTGAAATTATTTTTCTATTTTACTGTACTGAAGGTAAATTTGATTAACTTATTAAAGGAGAGTAATCGCTAAAGCCTGGTTCACACGAGCAACGCAAACGCAAACGCAAGAAAACTACGTGTGAACTACAGTAACACAAACGCAAACGCAAACGCAAACGCAAGGAATGGAAAATTTTCCATGTGCACAAACGCAAGACGTGGTTCACACGAGCAACGCAAACGCAAACGCAAGAAAACTACGTGTGAACTACAGTAACACAAACGCAAACGCAATGGAAAATTTTCCATGTGCACAAACGCAAGACGTGGTTCACACGAGCAACGCAAACGCAAGGAAAATACGTGTGAACTATAAACAATCACTACTGCGCATGCGTATCTTAATTTACTTGCATTTGCATTGTGCGTGTGAACATTGCTTGCGTTTGCGTTTGCGTTGCTCGTGTGAACCAGGCTTAACGAAGCGACGCCGGCGCTGCTTGGCACGGATAGTGCAGCGGTAAATACTCAGAGCGTATGTACACTGAGCTGATTCAAACCAGAAAGACCGTTGGTGGACGTGGTAAATATATTCATATCGTACGGCTGATTCGAACCAGAAAGACCATTGGATGGAAAGAAAAGTGAACAAACACTATTTAGTATCCATTTAGAAACAAACATATATCAATTCAATTAGAAATCTACGAATAACTGAAACAATCACACATATTTAAAACCCAATCCGTCTGTCCTGGCGCCCTTGTCTAATTGGTGCAAAATATCACGCCACCAGCGTTTTTCACGTTCTGATCACGTGCACTTGTTTATTTTCACGATTATTGTCACGTGCAACTTTTTCCCGACCGAAAAATAAGTTATTTAATTCCCGGTCGGGATACATTTAGATTTAGCTAGTGTCACGTGGTCATCTTTCAACCAATGATAGTCTTCGTTATATCGGAAAATTTCGTAGATATATAACATCAAAACATGTTTACGTTCAGGTGATATCCTTTCGCCCAATCAAAGTACGAAAAAAGATGGACTTTTGTATAGGAAATCGCACGATCTCGAGTACAATTTGGAAACTAATAGACACGAGTAACAAGGGCGGATCCAGGGGGAGGTTCGGGGGGGTCGCGACCCCCCTGTCATTCCTGAGGTCAAATGGGCTTCCTGTGGTAAAAATGCGACTGGGATTCCTTTGCCCACAAAATTTACCCCTGAGACCCCCCCTTCAAAAAACCCTGGATCCGCCCTTGAGTAATGTTTTGAAAGTTATTGTAATTGCACGAGCCTTTAGGCGACTGCAATTAAAGAACTTTCAAAACATTACGAGTGTCTATCAATTCCAAATTGTACGAGAAGATCGTGCGATTTTTTGTTTATAGTTCACTCAACAAAATTTCAGTAAAAATGCGAAGCGACGTCGTTCATCTTTGTCTATTTAGCGTCCGATTTTCAGTCCATCGCGCAACTGAAATGCATAAAAAACATTAGTTCTTATTAGTTTTTATGGCTTTTTTTTTGCCGCGGTTGACATTGTTTTGGCCGCGTTCCATAGCGACTTAATTAAATACTCCTGCGGAGTACAATTAACGCTATAATTGTACTCCTCTCGACCAATCAGAGTCGAGTAATTTTGTTGAGTGTACTATAAGGTATATAACAAGCTGTAGGCCAGTTAGAGCTCGATTGTGTAGTAGCAGGGCTAAAGATATTCATCTGCCACTGCGTTGGCTTCGCACTTGACTAGAACATCATATAATTGTCCGAAGGTTAGATTTCGTTCCTTACTCTCTTCTTCTAATAAGTCCTCAACTGGGTTCTTCTGTCTTTCATAGTACTCCAAATGTTTTGATTTTTTGAACTCCCATAGCATTTGTTTTAGTATGTCTGGGTCTAAAGGGGGGAAAAGTGAACGAAAGATGTAATTAGAGTGCATACCATATATCCGTGAAAAACTAACAAAATTGTACAAAATTGAATAGTGCAAAGTTCTGTGGGGCTGTTGAGCTAGTTTACTAATTTTTGCAAATTTGTGCAAGTTTCTTACAACACGGTTTTCGCGTATATATGGTGTGCACTTTACCTAGCAAACATACAAAAATCAAGAATCTCTATTTCCCCTCCAGAACCAATTTCTCCACAGGTAGCCCAAGCTTGGTTTCTGTGGTGTAATGTTATAAGGAAATGTATGGGGATTCATCAAAAATTTCAATAAAATAATTAAAACGTAAAATAAAGCCTCGAAACTTTGCCCGATCATTGAGAAATAACACTTCTTTCGCTCAGTGTGGTTATTTTTCGAATTTAGCCCGTTTTAAGATTTTTTTCCCAACCAGTTACTGGTAGAGGTTTTTTCAGAAGACTCATAGGTAGAGCCGGTTACATCGAAAAAAGAACTTTTCATCAGATTTCAAAACGAGAATCATGGAGTTTTTAAGAAAGTTCGGCTAGTTTTGTCATCCAAATAAGCCGTTCTGAATAAAAAGTAAATTGATCGTCGGACATCACAAATAGCCGAAGCAATGTTCTCGTATGTTAACTGCAAAGGTACTAATTAATCTACTCAATATATAAATGTCGCTCGAGACTACTATTAAAAGATAATAAAATAATCAGTAATTTACAGACTTGAATGAAGTCCAATGAAATAGTATTTCTAAACGAATTTCTATAAAATATTCGCTGAGTTCACAGTGTAAAAAAGTGTTTCATGTGAAAACTTCGGGCAACGAGTCGATTGTAAGCGACGTGACCAATGAAGGTCAAGATAAAGAGTAACGCATAACGCAACGTTTTTTGTTACCCAAAAAGGGTCATACGAATGATTCCTGAAATAAAGTACTCGGCCCGACTTTAAAAAAATTCAGAATTTGTTTTTGAAGACTTAAGAAATAGATGTCAGTCGAAGTCGAGGTCGTCTTTCGTAATTGAAGTAACTGCAGACAATCAATTCATCACAGAATTCGCTTCCAAACTCAACAAAATAACAAAGAACTAAACAAAGGTGTTAAAAGGAAGATAAAAAAAGGACGACTAATCATCTGCTCAATTGAGCATTTAAAATATGAAATCGACACCTTTGACACCTTCGAATGTCAACAAGCATCAGGACACAGGGAGATTAATCTTTGGAAAGTGCAACTAGCATCCACGAGTTCGCCAAAGGGCGCTTTGATCTTTTAACTCAGGGCCGTAACCAGAACTTTTACAGGGAGGGTGCACATCGCGAATAAAATCGGACCATTGATCGTTTTTTTAAGAAAGCAGAGCCAAAAAAAAAAAAAAAAAGGTAACCAAAGGAAAGCAGAACCAAAAAAAGATTTTTAAAAATAAAAAATAATAAAAAAAGGTAACCAAAAGAAATTAAAGCAGAACCAAAAAAAAAAAAACGGAGATGGATGAGCGGACCTTAAACGTTTATGGGGGGTGCACGTGCACCCTGTGCTCCACCCCTAGTTACGGCCCTGTAACTAGTGAACTCTGATTCTCTTTCGTCGCGGGTGAATTCAAACGACTGTAAGAATATCGCTCTTCTTACCGCATAGTGCTCGAGTTAGATTTTGCTTCTTCTTGGCATCCCACTGCTCATAAGATTTATTTTCCTCCTCTAATGGTCCTATTGCATTATAGGCAATTTTATTTCAGAAGCATATAAAAATGGAAGATATGAAGAAAGAAAAAAGGACAGAATAGGATTGAAATGAAATGAAATGAGACGAGACGAGACGAGACGAGACGAGACGAGACGAGACGAGACGAGACGAGACGAGACGAGACGAGACGAGACGAGAAGAGAAGAGAAGGGAAGGGAAGGGAAGGGAAGGGAAGGGAAGGGAAGGGAAGAGAAGAGAAGAGAAGAGAAGCCCCAGTAGTATAGGGAATGGGGGTTCCAGCGCAATCTCAACACGGGGTAAGACCCGTGTCAAAAATCCACCTACGGACGACCCCCACTCCAAGTGTGGTTGAGGGCAACAGCGCACTTAAATATGTTAGTCTATATATGGAGTGCGAAGAATGTAAGAAGTTCGTTAACGACTTTTGCATAATTTGTCTAAGACCTAAAGTTATCGTACCTAAGCCAGAACCCTTTTTTGTGTTGTGGTAAGAAAATGCAAATAGAAGACGACACGTCAGCGCAGTGTTACGAATGTGGTAAGAATATTCGTAATGCCGTACCAAATGCTACCAGAGAGCAGTATTACGCCAATGGAGGTCGTAAGAAAACGCCATATAAGAGAATAAAATACTTCAGGGACTGGATGAGTCATATCCAAGGTTTACATCCGATATATTTAAGCGACGAAGTAAAGAAGAAAATCATAGACCATTTAGAAGAGCCAACCCCACAAAGTCTACGGAAAACGTTGAAAAAATTAAAGCTAGGGAAATATTACAAAGCTATTCCCCATCTTTTGTCTGAAATTACCGGTAAGTCTATTCCCGAGGTTTCTGATATGACAAAAGCCGAGTGGATGTTTTGTCGGCTGAATAAGGATATTCCTTATTATCCTGACGTAATTTACGAAATATTTTACAAAATAGACCCCAACCACCCCCTGTTAGGATGGATTCCGAGAAAATAAAAATGCAAAACTGGCGTTTATTTTGCCAGAAACCCCACTGGGGAATGCATCGCGCAGAACACCAAGCTATCCCCAGTGGGGTTTTTTGCATTTTGGGCTTACGGGGCTTATTTCATCCCGCGCCAGAGGCCCTCTAGTACATACACATATATCTTTCTTACGACCCACCAGAGGGTGAACTCCGGACAGCGTCCCGAGACACCCCCTGACTTTTCCAATCGCGAAACCCCCCCTCGCGGGGTTGAATCGCACTTTCTACCCCTCCCCCCACGGTTGCTGTGAGTGGGGGAGGCTTTTTTTTCACTCACAGCAACCGGTCCAAATGCATCTACAGCGAGGCTCGAACTCGGGACTTTAGGCCTCCCCAGCCCCAAAGTCCACGATCACAAGCGAACGCCAGACACATCTGGACGCTTATGTATGTGAAAATTATTATATTTAATCTGCATATTTTCTAGACTGACGTTCGATATGTAAATAGAATCCCGTCACGCTCTTTTCGAAGCAGATGTTTACTGAGCAAGCTTTCTTTGAAGCTCTTCTTTTGCCTCCTGGTAGATCTTTTTGCGAGATTCCTCGGAAAGATCTTTTACGATTGTTTTTTTATTCCTTATGTCCGTCTTTAATTTCTCGTATTTGTCTTCTTCGGCCAGAATAAGCGAGAATTCTACGTCGTCTATCTTTCTGTCACGCAAAGCCTTTGAGACAAGGTCGGTAATAGTATTTACTTTAGCCCTAGACAGAGCTATTGTCGTGTCATGCTTGGATATTTTCGTGGATAGCTTTTTCATAATGCCCGTAGCAACAGCAGAAATGATACCACAAGCTGCCCCAACGCCGGCCAAAGGAACTCCAACGATTATTCCCGGCCCAGTAAGCGAAGTAGCAACGCCAGAGCCCGTTAACACAACAGATATGGATCCTGAAGTTATCGCAATCTTATGTAGCGTACTCCGGGCTCTAACGTATTTCTTCCTAACTTTTTCGTAGTGTTTTGCCTGCCCTTCCAAGTAAGCCAAGATTAAGTTCGCTTTATTCAGACGAAAGTTTTCGGCGTTTAGTTCGTTAGGTGTAGTATAGGGAACATCTGGGTACAACTGAGGTGCTGATGGTATAACATCCATTATATATACTAATGTACGACGCTTTTGGGAATGATATACAGGAGCAGCCGCATCACGACAACCGGGATTACTGGAACTGGAGGGCCTTTAGGAAGATGTTTCCGCATGCAGACCCTAGTAAGTTCGAAAGGAGACCCGATGGGATTTACTATAACGGCTCCAGGATGTACAGTAATGAGGATTTGAAACCTACGCTGGTCGATCAGATAGACAATCAACTGAAGAATTCTGGTTATGTTGAACATAAGCCTAAGCCAACGCCAACATATGTTGAACACAAGCCCGTGCAAGGTTGGTCAAAGGAATTATTGCTGGGTACCAGTACTTATCCGATACCCGCAGTTACGTTTAATGAACATCCAAGTTTGGATTTGACATTGAACATGCGGATCTCTAACAACCATTCCTTTCCGTTAAAGGTGCGAGATATCTTCAAAGAAGTTCCCATTGTTCATACCACCGCAAAAGAAGCCCACGAATGGTTAAGTGGTCCTAACATGCGTTATTGGCCGCAGCAGCTGAACTTTGCGGTTTGGTGTGCCACTAGCGGCTGTGGGGTAAGCGCAAACTTGATGAAGAATTCGATATTTATGTTTCACTTTCACTTCACGGTTAGAAGAATACTGCATGAGATGGGTGTTATTGCGCTGCCGGGAGATGCCACGTTTTATCCAAGAGATAACGAATACAGCGTGCCGGCTTATGATAGACTTTGTAAGGAGTTTGGTGTTGTAGGGAAGGATTTCCGATGCACTACGGGCGCTAACAATGGGCTGGGACACGTTTGGGCTTATTGGGGGATTGGTGGGCACGAGCTAAGCGATAAGGAAGTGCATACGCTGCGGTTGCAGTGGGACACTGGGTATCACAAAGAAACTCACGACAGTAGCACCTTCTTTGAACCAAATGCCAAAACCACTAAGGAAGTTAGAGACGGACCTCTGTTCAAAGACGAGGGCGGTAAGTATGCCGGGGCTAATCCACTGATTATCAAAATTACCAACGACGAGCAAACGAAGCAATATCTTAATTTCATACCCCCAGAAGGTAAAGGACTAACCAAAGCCGGCCTTGCTCGTTTGAACCGCAGCATAGAAGCTTACGTGTATTCTATCCTTGGAGCCCAAGTAAACACCCGATCAAATATAGTGGGGAATACCGGCGCCGCAGAAGAAACACGAGCCGAAGCCTTGATCTTATTCGAAAGTTCAATCTTGGAGGGTGACATTAGCAAGGGCGTACAGCGTTACCAACTAGCCATACAAAATTCTAAGGCAAGGTTGGACTATGCAGTAGCCCCGGGTTGTTGGTTAATGCCCAGTAATTTATCCATAAATACTGGTTCTGTAGTAGGATACAACAACAAACTTCAACGAGCTACTAAGGATATGAAGTTTGGGGTGAACGACGTGAACTCTGACACTCTTAGGAACATTCCCCATTTCGTGGAGAAGTCAAAAAAGTCGCATGAAACGAAGCTACCCGTAGTTAAGAAACCATCAAAGAAGGTCCTGCCTGCGATACCTGAGGAATATGACCATAACTTACTAAAAGCCGGCCTAGCAGCTGCAAGTATTGGTCTGAGCTATTATATATGGCGATGAACAACCCCTACGTAGCTGGAGTAGATTGTGTCTATACGACTTACACAGGTGAGAAAAAATACACCCAAGCGGCTTGGGTTGATGTCACCGGAATGTCTGTAGACTTGAACTACTCGGGAAAGAAGTTAATCCTTTGTAGTATTTGCATTGGCACGAGTAGTCACGCCAACGTGGGCTTTAGGTTCCTGGATGACAACGGCATACTGCAGCCTATGCGCGCGAAGACAAACAACAGGGAGCCTGTACATTTCTCCGTAGAACCAAATGCTAGTAGCGCCGAGAATTTATCGGTTTGGACTTTTCATATGGTTACCGATTGCCATGGGAAGGTAAAATTACAAATACGCGTAGATGACACCGGGAGCGTTTGCATAAATAGCATAGAAAATCAGAGAGATGAAAAATATAACCACGCAACCATTTGCACTCTTACGGTAATGAGTCTCTAGAAGCAAATTTATTTGCTGGTATATATGAACCCACATACTAAGGAGGATTCATCCCTTTATTTTCTGGAGGAAGATAGATACTTGCGTAATGCTAATTGGGTTGACACGGAATTGTGGGTGAAGGTTGGTGGGTTGGGATTAATTATGTGCACAATTTGTATTAGCGTAAGGGAGGAATATGGTATTGGATTTAGAGTAGTAGATGAGAATAACGATCCATTGTTACCATACAGAACACTGAAAAATACTAGACGGTCAGCTCATTTTTCATATGAACCGCCAAATAGTCTAGACGATATAGTACCAATAACCTTTCACATGGTAGCTAATTGTCAATACGCAAAGCTTCAGATCAATACTGACGCAACATCTAACGTTAATGTCGAAGTTAAGATAAACGCTGTTATTTCACAATCAGCTGCGCCAAGCGATTCTACTTTTAATCATAAGACCATTTCTACTATAACTGCCATACCGCTAGTTCCGCATTATCAAGGCGGTGCGAATACTATCTTTACTTATCCCCAGTCGAGAACACCCCGTGCACCCGACAACGATTATAAGCCGCCAGTAATACACAAGGATAAGATCAACCCCGCATCTTCTTCAAAAGGACCACGCCGATAGCGACGACCAAGATCCAAATGTTATTCCCCACGAACTTCAACAGTTCGCCGCCGGCCCTAAGCGCCAAGGAAACAACCGAACCCAGCAGCCCAGGAAGACCGGCTGCCATCTTTTTTCCCAAGTCCGTTAGTCCATTGCCTAATTTCTTTACGCCCGCGCCCGTAGCCTTAAGCGTGGATAGGATGACTCCTACTACGGTACTAATAGCAACCGCAAATGCCAGCGGAATACCATACTTCACCAGAGCTCTTTTTATTTTTTCCTTGGTGGTAAGCCCCAGCTCTTTTTCCAGGTTGTCCTTTTGCGCCTGTAATTCCGCGACTCTTTCCTGAAGGGTTTCTACTTCCCTTTGAGCTGCTTCCCTTTCCTCTTCGGTACGAGTTTGGTCCTCGATCACTTCTTGCTGCCGCTCTATTTGCCCCTCCAGGTCTTCGATTGCCTGATCTCTTTGCCGGATTTGCTCCTCCTTAGTATTGATTTCAGCCATTAACCGTCGCCGTTCCACTAAAGAGCCGGCTATGGTGGTTTGTAGGTTATCGGTATCGTCTTTAATTAAGTCTAACTCTTGCAGGGCGAGGTTAAGGGCCTTTTGTGCTTGATTCCTTTCACGCCGAATTCGGGTTCTTTGGTCTACCAGCTCACTTATTTCTTGATTTTTAAATTCGACCTCCCTCCTATGCGCGTCGGCAAGCCGCTGGTTTTGCTTCATGTATTCCTCCTCCCTTTCTTCCAACGTTTCCCGCAGTGCTTCCACTGAGGCGCCAGAGCTTTGGGCTTCTCCTAAGTCCTCCCGTGCTTTGTCTAATTCGCGCAGGGCCTGATCCACCTGATTTCCTATTTCTTTTATTCTTTCATCTTGATGGGCGGACTTCTTTTCAGCATCGGCAAGTAGCTGACCTTGCTTTGCATATTCTACATCTTTTTCTCTTAACTCCCTTTGCAGATCCGCGGCACGTTTTTCCGCGTTGGTCCTTTCGGTTAAGTTGTGCAGCCTTTCTAACAGGCTTCTAGTAGCACGCTGAAAGCCTCTTAATCTCAAGACGTCACCCCTAACGTTGCCCTCCTCATCAAAGAGGTTTTGCGGTTTTGTCCAGCGGTCTTTGTCGGGAAATCTTAAGTCTTGGACGCTTATGAGGACTTTGTTTCCCTTTTCCGTGAGCTTTACGTCGTCAGCATCAAAGTTGTCGTAGCGCAGCTCTAGCTCCCGCGCTGCCCACTCTACGGTTTCCCGCGCGGCTGCTTCCGGCTCGCCTATGTTTTGAAGCTCTATGTGCTCACGCGGAAACGCGTACTCGCGTGCTTTGGGATGTCTTAGGGCCTTTGCAATCCTATCCCTTAGGGAATCGTCGACTTGTTGGGTGGGAAGCAGCGGTTCTTCATCACCGTCGTTAATGTCAGCCTGACCTTCCTCAGTGGTGGGATCGAAGTCGGGGTCTGTTCCTTCTACTTCCATTATATATGATAAGCTCAAAGTTAAATCCCAACGTATTACCTAAGCAGGTTGGCGGACTGAAAGCAGAACGCACCTTTCACCGGGTCACCTTTACGCCTTCTAGCGCAAAGCCAGGAGAAACCCTGTACGTAGGCGTGCCCCGCCTAACAGATAACCTAGTCTTAGTTCCTGGCACCTTGGCTTTGAGGTTTGACCTAGCGGTGCAGTCAAGCCCCACAGACGAAAGGATTATCGTTAACAACGTGGGTCGCAACATCGTTTCTAAGATGCGCGTAAAGTTCGCCGGGGAATCCTTGCTGGACTTAAATAGGTACGATCTGTATACCACGTACAAAGACTTATGGTTGACAGCCTTTGACCGCGCGCAAAGGATAGAACAAGGAATTGGTAGTGTCATTCTACGTAAGGTCCGCACACCTACGAAAACGCAACCTACTGACGGCAGCGGAGAAACCGCAGTGGCAGACGCAAAGCGAATAAAGACCGCCTATGGTAGTAAGTATGTCATACCATTAGACTTTGAAGTGATTACGAATCACGGTGTGTATTACCCAAGACAGTTATCCGAGCTACAGTTTGAAGTAACTTTAGCAGATGCTAATAACATCATTGGTGGGCTAAGCAGTGCACTTACCACGACAACCCCATACTCTATCACTAATCTAGAATTACAGTACGAAACGGTGTACAGCGAAGAGCTGGCCCGTAGCGCTGGCATGGAATACAGCTCCGGGAAGGCATTCTTATACGACCACGTAGTGATGTATAAGACGTTCAGCTTCCTGGATAAGACGGATGAGGTTATTAACCAAAGTATTAACCTCCCCCGAAGAAGTCTCACGGGGTTGATGTTGGTGTTTGCCAAACCCTACGAGGCTGGTAAGCGCGACAGCGAGGCCTTTCACAACCCTAACATTACTAACGTCGGCGTGAATATCAACGGCGTTCCAAACAAGGTTTACTCCCAGGGAATAAAGCCCGCAGACGTGTACAGGGAGGCAATGCGCAAGTTTGGCGACCAAATTAGCCCCGAGGAATTCTTTAAGGATAAGTATGCGTTATGGATTGACATGCGCACCATTAACGACGAAGACCTACATGGGCAGGGTTTGCGTCTAGTAAATACGCAGGATGGTATAACATTGGAGATCAAACGCACCAAAAACGCCTCCGCGGGCGACGGTGATAAAATAAACTGCTACGTCTTCGTCGTGTCTGACGCGCAACTGAGCGTAGAAATGAATCAGCTAAAGAGCGTTGCATATTAATGTTAAAATATTTCTTAAATATACAATGCTTCGCGTATTTGAAAACAACGACACCAAACTGCAATGCATAGTGCAAGGCGAAACTTTGTACTTCAAAGCAAAGGAGGTGGCTTTGGCGTTGGGCTATGAGCGCCCTAGAGATGCAATTAGAGCACACGTATCTGAGAAATACCAGAAAAAATGGGTTCATCTACAAGGGGCTGCGAATCACCGCTCCTTTACTACGCAACCAAATGCCGTGTTTATATCCGAACCTGGTTTGTACGAACTGATATTTAGCTCCAAACTACCCAAAGCTGTGGAGTTTCGCGATTGGGTCTTCGAAGAAGTCCTACCCGCGCTAAGGAAAACGGGTAAATATGCAATAGAAAGGCGCTTCGACGGTCCAAACAAGTTAGTATTTAAGATCGAAAATGAAGCCGACCTACACGCGAAGGTCGTCGACTACACACGTAGGTTTTACCCCGATTTCATCATAGCGCCGGGTCTTGGCGAACTTCAAGATTCAGACAGCAAGCGAATAACCTGCTGGCGAAAAGGCTACCAAGCCGGTCAACCCGACCTTTTAATCCTAAATGCGCATAAGAAATACCGCGGGTTGTGTATTGAGTTGAAAACCCCAAAAGGAAACGGCGTCTTATCCGCGAAGCAATCTAAGAAAATCTCACAGCTTGACGTAAATGGTTACCTAACGATGGTTAGCAACGATTACGACATTATCTGCCGTGCCCTGATGGATTACGCGGATGGCATTCGTATTCCCTGTAAGGGCTGTGTAAAGCGGTTTAAGTCCTACGCCACTTTGAAAACGCACCTAAAGATATTCCATAGGTATAATGAAGCTCAGCTTGACTCACTGGCGTGATCTTGTCCACGGTAAAGCATACGAAATAAAAAATTACGTCGTCTTCGAAGACATCGACCGTTTACGGTTAGTCCTCAAAGACTTAGAAGGCAAGGAATATTCCCTTTGGGCGCCGGATTGCGTGCGGTACGTAATTCAGGGCGAGGAATTCACCCACTTACGCAGCTATGGTAAGGTAAATGGCCGATGGAAGTTTGACATTGAAAGAAGAGTCACTCCATCTCCTCTTTGTAGTTAAGCGCGTCTGCTAAAGTCCGCTGCGCTTTAGGATCCGCGGAGCACCAATGCCCCACAAAGGATCCTTCGGAGAATACCCTGTCGCAATGAAGGCAGGTGTATTTTTTACGCGGTTTTGGGGGCGTAATGCAGTCGGCAGGTGGTTCGCAAGTAATACAGTCCATATATTGAAAGGGCGATTAGGAATCCTCCTAAGAAGGCGGCTGCGTAGGCTAGCATATACCTTTAAAAGGGGTCCTTATATTTATTAATGTTTCTTCTTTTCTTATTGAGTTCTGCATACCTTCTACAAAAGGGGTCCTTATATTTATTAATGTTTCTTCTTTTATTCTTAATAA
Organism: Actinia tenebrosa; assembly: GCF_029948245.1. NCBI lineage: Eukaryota > Metazoa > Cnidaria > Anthozoa > Actiniaria > Actiniidae > Actinia > Actinia tenebrosa. The sequence goes on along the minus strand of NW_028292575.1, from coordinate 3,211,536 downwards.
ACAATCAAAGAATATTAATAAATATAAGAGTGCATTTTGAGACTCTTTGCGCAAACCTACTTTACTTACGGGCTTTCCTTACCTCCATGTTTTGGGCATGCCAATCATCAAAACGATTCAAGTACTCCTTAAAACCGCGGGGACGATGTTGCGGGCACAAACACTGCCATATATGATCATCTCCTTTCCTTAAGCCGCCACACGCGTCACAGGGCGCACTCCAATACTCTGCGTTCTCCCAGCGCGTACCTTCGGCGCGGTCGAACTCCGTAAAGCGTTGGTCTATTTCTTTCTTACGAAGAGTTAACTTCCTTATGGTTTCCACTGGGCAACATCTCGCAGCGATATCACCATGCTCCTCGCATACGACATCCAAATCATAATTACCACGACATCTATGTTGATGCCATGCGTCCGTGAGACCTTCATCGCAGCGCGCACACACATCCTTTAAACACACCCTATTTTCTTGGTGGTATTGCAACATTTGGGGCGTGCTAAAGAGCCGATTGCAATCAGCACAGCGTCTTTCCTTAGACTTCAAACACACCCTTCCTTCCACGTGATATCGCAGCGCCTGTTTACTGCTAAACTGCCGGCTGCAAGTGCCACAGGTGGTGACGTTATCCACCTCTTTAAAACATACCTTCTTTTTTTGGTGATATTGCAAAGCCTGTTTGCTACTGAACTCCCTATCGCAATCCTTACACTTCATTATATAATAAGAATTTATTAAGCCTTATAAGGGATACCGAATGAAGTCCTGAATGGACTCTTTAGCCCAGCCTGCCATTGTCAAGAGCGCACCAAACCGTTCTGCACGCTTCAGACCGCACATTTCATCGTACAACTCCTGCACGCGCTCTTTCAGGCGATCAATTTCCTCCCTTTGCATTTCTATGGTGTCTCTCTTATCTTTTGCGTCGGCGACAATTCTTTGCACTGCTTCCACTGGCTCCATCGTATATATAATGGATCCGAACCATATTCCTTGTAACGCTCTGATCGTAGGACCCACCGGCTGCGGAAAGACCCAATTCGTGGTAGAGCAGCTATTAGAACCCTTTAGATACCGCTTTGACTACATAGTGCTATTATGCCCCACCTACGTGAATAACCGCACCTGGACGGGCATAGGAGTGAAAGATGACGACTTCTTCGTAGATATCTTAGACCCTAACGAGTTATCCAGCCATTTGAAGTTTTGGCACAAGCAATTCCCCAAGGACACGCAGACTTTACTCATATTGGATGACATTGCCTGTGGGGACGACGTAAAAAGACGCACCTCCGAATTAGTGAAGCTCGCCTTCAGCGGTAGGCATGACAATATCAGCGTTTGGTTGCTTTCCCAGCAGCTTACCAGTGTCTCTAAGCCCTTCAGGGAAAACATAGGCTCCCTAGTTGTCTTCTACACTCCGAGCAAGTCTGATCTGGAAACCATCTTAAGCGACTACGGCGGTGAGATATCCAAGGAACAGTTACACGAATACATGCGGCATCTAAAGACGCACCAACATTCCAAAATGATCTTCTCTTTGAGGTTTCCGTATTCCATTAACATATATGGACATTGAGCAGCTCTTAGATGAAGTCCCCGCGCAGTTAGACGAAAGTAACCTTAAGGAACAACTCAACATCCTTGTGTCATCTGGGAAGTGCAAAGAAATGATAGGCAAGGAACTTACCCATGAGCAGGTTAATAAGCTGTCGGAAGAGGAAGTCAAGAAGTTCCATAAGAGGTACGAGGCCGCCCTTGCAAGTAAGACCACGGACGCCGTAGCAGACTCAGCCATTAAGCTGGCCACCAAGCTTCTCGGACTTGCGCTGCCCATAGACGACGTGGAGCAACTGCGGAAGGACATAAGCGAGGACTATGTCATCGCCCAAGAACTTAAGATAACCTGCGGGTGGTTGTCTTTGAAGTGCGGTAAGTTAATGGCAGTCGCCTCTGCGGCACTTCACGTAGCTCAGCACGTCGACTTGAAGGAGGTACTGGTGTCTTGGAAGGACTTCAAAAAGGACAGAGAAGTCGAAAAGGTCTTCCAGGCGGCACTTGCTGAGGTACCTGATCAAGTCGCCTCAAGTACTTAGTCAAGTCGTCCTTAAGTACTTAGTCAAGTCGTCCTTAAGTACTTACTTAAGTCATTCTCAAGTACTTATCAAGTCCTTCTCAAGTACTTGCTCAGGTTACCTTAAGTTACTTATCAAGTCCTTCAAGTCCTTAGATATAAATGGAACCAGAGTCGAAGGTAGAGCAGCCCGAGCAAAAGATTACCAAGGCTAAATCCCCAGGCAGAGTTGCCGCGGGAAAGAAGCTCGCGGAGATGAATAAGAAGAACAAAGCCAAAAAAGAAGAAAAGGTGGAGGAAAAAGAAGAGGAATCCTTCATTAATCCTGGGTACGTCATTGGCGCGTTAGGAGTTGCTATAGCAGCAGGCAGCCTTTACTTACAATGGCGGGCTACGAAAAAAGTAGAACCCGTGCATGTGCCGCCAACATATCACGCACCCGTGCACGCACCTGTGGAACCAGCTAAAAAGAAACGGCTAAGAACTGGTTAAGAAAACAAACCCTCTGGCAGGTTTATCTTCCCGTGCCCAAGTACATTCCCAGGCCCAGCTTTACCGTAAATACCCCTAATGAAGTTCATCAGGCAGATTTGCTTTTCTTACCGCACGACAAGGTGAGAAGAAAGACCTATAGATACGCTTTGACCGTAGTCGATATCGCAAGCAGATATAAGGACGCCGAACCCATAACCAGCAAGGATTCTGGAGAAGTCGCAGAAGCCCTAGGTAGGATTTATAAGCGCGTCTTGAAATGGCCTAAGCTGCTGCAAGTGGATGCGGGGACAGAGTTCATGGGCGTGGTTACTAAGACCCTGAAAGACCACAGCACTAAGATTAGGAGAGCCGAAGCTGAGTACCACAGGGGTCAGAGCATTGTCGAAAGATTCAATAAAACCTTGGCCGAGCGTCTCTTTGGGTACCAGTATTGGAAAGAGCTGGAAGATCCCTCCAAACGCAACAGGGAATGGACTCAGAGGCTCCCCCAGGTCGTCGCGGCTTTGAACAACGAGGCGGCCAGGGCTACGGGAATAACACCCAAGGATGCCATAAAAAAGAAACACGTGGAACACAAGTCCTACGTCAGAAGTTCGAGGGCGGTCTTCCCCCATGAAAAAAAATTAGGTAATGTCACAGTCCGATATCTCTACGGACCGGGTGAATTAGAAGGAGGATCCAAAAGAGCTACGGATCCTAATTGGTCTTTGGAAACTTACCAGATCCGAAGCGTAATAGCTAAGAAGGGTCAGCCCATCTTGTATTATCTTCACGATGGCCCCACACGTGGGTTCGTCATGGAAGAACTGCTTATCGTGTGATGTCCGAATGCTATCGTATGCACGCCGTCATCACACATCCATCGCTTACCGTCAAATGCAGACAGTGACACCTTCTCCTGCGTGACGTTATGTATCTGATGACCATAGCCGCGCAGGCTGTTCATCTTATGCCGCTGTTCCTTACGTGTTCGTAATACGTTGAGGTAGGACTCGTGCGTAATGTCCTTCTTAACCACGTACTTTTTTACGCCTTTAGCTTTCTTTTCTACGCCGTCTAACTTTAGCACGCTGTACATCTTTGGTTTCAGACCCACGTACTCTACTATGGGTTTTCCTAACATTTCGTCTTTCATCTTCCCAATTACCTTCTTATTCTTCGCAGAGTAAAGGAAGTGCTCCTTCGGGTAACCGCTGGTGTCGTACTCGTCTATGTCGGGGAGGCAGTCTTTGTAAACGTCTTCCGTTTGCACTTCTAGAATTAGGGAGTCGGTGTCTGTGTACAGGAGGCGACAGCGGTCTCCGTACTTTGGCTTAAGCTTATCGTAGTAGAACTCGTACATAAGCAGCTTCGATAGATCCAGCACCGTAAAGCCTGTGTAAACGGGCTTGTTTAGTAAGAGGTTTGCCCTTTTCATGTGAATCACGTAGAAGTTCAGCATTTCTACGTATCTAACGAAGCCTGGCTGTGACACGTATGCTTCTGCTTCCTCTTTGGTGCTGACTATTTTTACGCTTACGCGCTTGCGGATGTTCTCCATTGTCTTTCCGAACACGCTGTTGTTCATCAGTTTGAAGAGGTTTTTCTCGAAGTCATTTTTCGCTGCGGTACGCTTTTGCGTGTTAAAGTCAATGTAGGGGCGCATCCAGGGTTCCTGCGTGAATTTTAGGACTCTGTGGATCTTCTCTACGCGCATTCCGTGTCGCACGTAGAACTGCAGGTTGCGGTAATGTACCACATACTTCTTCTTATCCATCAGGTTCATAGTTTCCTGTACGGTTTGTAACCAGGGCACATTTGCTTTTGCAGCGGACTTAGCTGCTTAAATGGTATCTCTATCGCTTCTGGTGCTAAGGGGAACTCATTGTGTTCGTCGTGCAGGCGCTCTGGGTACTCCAGATCCACTTCTAAGACGTAACCCTTGTCTTCCTCCTTTCCTACCTGCATGTAGAAGTCTATCGGCTTCACTGGATCCCATTCGAAGTCTCTCACAGGTAGGTACTGTGACATTGCCCAACCATAAAGGTTATTCGCATCCAGGTAGTAAATGTATGTGGTTGGTTTCTCTGGGTCGTGCTCTACTAAGGGGTTGTTTGCGCGGGCGTAACGTCGGCTGGGCCCGCATACGCCGCCGCGGATACCGTCTTCCATAAAGCGGTACATGTCGTATTCCGTTAGGAGATCCAACTGCGCATTTGTCTTCTTTAACAAAGCACTCCAGCTGAGCCCAGGAGCCGTGTAGAAATTAGCGGGATCCAATCCGTAATATTCCATAGCCATCTTTCTGAAGCTTTGGAAAACATCTGCAAGCAGCACTACGTCAGACCTTAGGTAGATGTCGTGGTAGTCCCCCATGTTCTCACAGGAGTACTTTTCCCACACGTCTAACGCATGCTGGTACTCCTCATCCTTTATGCCGGACTCGTTTAGGGTGCTGTAGAAGCGATCTTTGGGTGGTAGGGACTCTTTGAATCGATCCCAGGAATCCATGTATTCATATGGGTAGACTCCTTTCCTTTCCGCGCCATATTGACTGGAAATGGGAAAGTTGGTGTTATACTTTACGAGGTTTGCTAAGGAGTCCGCCATAAACTGCTGCGAATCTAAGAACTTTAGCTTACCCACAGTTACGGACATGTAGCGCTCTTTGTTGTTGGGTATGCATTTGACGTCGGAGCCGTCTGTTCCTTGTAGTAGCAAATGGGAGTCGTAACCGCGGAGGTTGTGAAAGAACACCGGAATCTCCATGTCTGGATTTACTTTGAAGTTTATATTGCATTTCCAATGAGCCGCTCCTCTGTATTTACCAGTGATGTGGCAGTGATCCCTAACCTTATCCACATAGAAATCCTCAACAAATGCTTTGTGGCAGTGAATGCAGTGCGTGGAGGGCTTTCCCGGCTTCTCACCTTTCTTAGCATACTTCCCGCATCTAAAATGAGCTTCTCCTAGATACTTTCCATCTTCATCCCACGCTTTCTTGGCTCGTCTTCCAAACTGAAGAAGCGTATGTTGACAAATGTGGCATTTTTTTGCCTTGTTAAAAGCCTCCTGGTTCTCTTTGGTAAATTCCATCTTCTTTGGACGTCTTAATTGTTCTCTAATCTCCCCCTCCTCTTCTCGCAATGCTTCTAGAAACTCATTAGCTGCGTTCTTACCTCGGTAAATCACAGGAGGGTTTGCTTTACCGTCTGATCTGACTACTATGTAACCAAAGGAGCAGATCTCGTGTAATCCTACCTTATTCGTGGCACCACGTTTCTGCTCTTCCTTAGTTATCAACGCTTCGAAGTCTGCATATATCACGTAAGGCACTTGCATCTGCTTTTGATGGTCTGCGTATGAAAGCTCTTTGTTGGTGGGTATCTGGATCCGTTGCGCCACTTCTTCGACTCCGCGGCAGATCTCATCGTGTTTCTTTAGGGCATTTAAGGATGTAAATGACAGCAAGCAGCAGTCACAGAAGTACTTTTTGCCTTTGTGCTTAGTATGTCTGTAGAATAGTCTGCTAATGTGTTTAACCCATGAGTAGTGTCCGCCGTGGTAGAATAAATGTACGCGCTCTCCTTTACTTTTTGACAGAACTAACGGTACTATCGTCTGCTCTCTGACTCCGTAAACGTTAATTGCTAGATCGTTTATTTCCTCAAATATGGGGATGTCTATCAACTGCATGGGAAATTCCACACCATCCCACTCTAAATCATCTGTGGGATACTTACTTGTCCTACAGGGATCCTTCTCTGCTGGATACAGTGCAGACCTGATTGCCCACATAAAGCATCGATTGTCTTCATTCTTCACGTTTACAATAGCCTTCTTCCTTTCTACCCACGTTGGTAGCGGTACGTAACTCCCCCCTCGTATGGGTACGTACCTAGCTATACTTATCTCTATTCCTTCAACCTCCTCTACTGTCCAACCCGATCCTTCTTTCGTGTAGTTAGACAGCGACTCCATTATTGCTTCTAAGGCTTCACTGAGTGACCTATCCAGATTCGTGGATTCTAATATCACTAACGACTTTGATCGCAACATTGCTGTCGTCATTACCTCGTCTTTTGACAAACTTACTTCTACCATTATGCTCGCTTTCAGGGCTCCTAATTCTTCTATACCTTTTCGGAGAGTCCTTTTAACCTTCCTTTCTGACTGACGCCAAAACTGTCTAACGTCAATCTCACCGTTACCGGGTATTGACACCGTGCTGAAGTTGCTTTGGGATTCCATCTATATAATAGGAAATATTTTATACCTAATACCAAGCACTTTTTAGGTCGTCGTAGTCGTACTCACAGTCCTGACAATGCCAAAACAATTTAACCTTAGTCTCAAACTTCTTACCACATCCACAATCATAACTGCTCATACACTTCGTCTTCATTTTCAAATGCTTTTTCAAATCCGCTTCTTTCTTAAAAGTTCTCTTACATTCTTCGCACTCCATATATAGACTAACATATTTAAGTGCGCTGTTGCCCTCAACCACACTTGGAGTGGGGGTCGTCCGTAGGTGGATTTTTGACGCGGGTCTTACCCCGTGTTGAGATTGCGCTGGAACCCCCATTCCCTATACTACTAGCCCCTGCCCGAAACGAAAAAAGAGGGGAAGGAAGGAACACAGAAAAACATCATATAACAAAATTATACCTTAACATATACACTTAACATATAAACATTATACCTGTTGTTCCACTTGGCACATGTTTTCTCAGCTCCTCGATATAGCTCTTTCGATGCACCCCTTTCAATTTCTGGCATATGTCTCTACAGCTCTTTACCATCTCAGGTGGGGGGTTTTTCATCGATGTTTTATATGGCTTTAGGTCTTCAAGTAATTTCTGAGCAATTGTTAGAGGAGTGCTTTCCGGCAATGAAACCTCATGACTTTGGACAGGATAGGGGACGATCTCGGAACCTAGTTCGATGAAATTGGAATGTTCGATGAGGAATTAGCTAGCAGATAACCCTATCTCTACTCTATCCTTCTGTGTGTATCCTTGATTTTACCAACCTTTAGATGTGGACGGCATGCCATCTAGAGCCAAAAGCTGGACTGTTTCTGTTACAACGTTTGCTGTATTCGAATTCTACGAGGGAAAAAATCATTAAAATTTTTTTTTTTCTTTTCAGGTTTTCAATGTGATTTGAGAATGATTGTTTTCTTTGTTTGAGTTGTATCCATACAGTATCCATATCTCTTCTCAAACAAAACCGATAAACAAATAAATGATACTCTAGGGAGTGATACGTACAGTCTTAAACGGGAATTAAAACTTTACACCAAAGCTAAATAGGTCTACTATCAGGGGCGGATCCAGGGATGGCAAAACGGGTGACTAGTCACCCGCCTTTTGCTCAAATTTCTCAGTATTTCGCTACTAACAGCCACCCCCATTTTTCTCGAGTTCCTGGTAAAACCTTTGTAATAGGCACTCCCCCCCTCTAAAATTCCTGGATATCCCCCCCTGACTATTTATTTTAAAGAGCTCAGTACAGCAGTTACCGTACGCTTTTCCCGATCGTCCTGCCTAGAAATATCAAACCAATCGCAGTAGATCTCCTCCTCGAAGAAGGTGCTCTTACTAGTCGCGTTTTTATAGCATCGAGTTGGTTTCTCGCGTAACTCATCTTCGGTGATAAAATGGAGGCATGCGTCACGAGTACATCCGCTGACATTATGACATTTGCACGTTTCTGTTGATGGATAACACTTTGGGCAGCGGATACAAAAGTCGTGTTCGGCATTTTTCATCCAGGGAAAGTTTAAACGCATGGTCGTCAGTACTTTGCTGAGGAATTCAACAATGAAGCGACATAACTGTTTTAAAGGGAGCCCCACAATTCCTTGCTCGTTAATGACGCTGAAGCTGATCGTTTTTATGTCTGAGGTGACCACCAAGTCGAAACTCTTCCCAGTGTCTCCAACATCGCCAACATCATAAAACCTGTAAAAATAATTTCGGTAAAATATGTTTGATAAAATCTGTTTCGATGTCAAAATTTTAGATCGCCAGAGGGCTAAATTACACAGGGTCGATTCATAATTCCGTCTCAGCGATTTTGTTTAGGAGTTCGGAGACAGCAAGGGTGCATGACTAAGGAGAATCGGTAACATAAAATTACAATTTCTCTAGCGCTTCGAGGGATAATCCCTAACTGTTTACCGATCTTTTTTTTTTTTACCCAGAGATATATGCAGAGTTATTTTCTTTGCGAACTACCAATTTCCGCAGTTAACTTTCTTTTTAATATTCACATGATAACGAACCTGCAGAAGTTGTGGAAGAACTTCGGTCGAGGCGAATGGGGCCATTTCTCATTGCAAGTCTTGGCGATGACCACAAGCAGTCTTGGAAAGATTCCCAGAGGAAGGTGCGCACTTTTGAAGCGTACAACTAAAGTCCTTGACGTCTTCTGGTCGCTTAGCAACTCATTAGCTGATTTTGCATCACTGTTCATCAGCATGGAGGGAACGAGGAAAATGTCTGCATCATTGGACCTTTTCCAGCGGCAAAGAAGTGAAAATTTCTCCATTATCATGAGCAAAGAGCGGGTTGTTGCCTCATTCTCCCAAACGTGGTCTATCAGAGCTGGTTCCAATATCCCATCGTTCTCAAGTCTTCTCCATTGTTCTTCGTAGTCGTCTTCCCAGTCTTCGGCAGGCAGAACTGTGATGACCTTAACTATCATGTCCATAAGCCACTGCACGTCAATGATAACTATGTTTGTATCTTCAAAGTGAATGATGACTTTCAGATCATGCAAGTAGTTCAAAACTGTATTGAACTCTTCAGTATTAATGGCGATCTGGCACTGGACCGCAACGGCTTTTGCGTCATCCAGTGATATGTATTTCTTGTTTTCATTGGTTGCAAGATCTAACAACTGTTTCTCGAACTGCAGCCAACTAATAGGAACAACTTCATTTACGTATGGAAGGCTTCTTGCAACTTCATAGATGGCTGCCCTTAGGTCATCGATGGATTTTTCCTCGCTTTTTCCTGAAACTGTGTTGTTTATGGCGTAAATTCCACGAACAATGTGGTTTCCTCCAGGAGCGTCGTTGTCTTGCTTTAAATAAGAAAATATCTCTCGAGTCATTTCTACGGCGTCGTTACCTTTACATGGAATGTCTGCATGAGTACAGACGAGAAACACTGGTGGCAACCTTCTTGGGAGCTTTGGCTTTTTGGTTGTGGACTTTTGTTCTGTCATGTTAGAGGCTTTTTTCCCCTTTTGTAAGAGTTCTAGGGCGTTATCGTCAATGATCGAGGCTCCTCGATCCGTAGTCCAAAGAGACGCCACAAAGGACAACCAAAACTCCAGATAGTCCATATTTGTCATAGGGCAATGATCATCGACCTTGCGATTTGAAGATCCGTGCTTTACCATTGGTGTTGCTTTAGCGTGCATTTCGTTCTCTAGACTGTTTACTAAAACATATATTGCCTTTTTGGGAAGAAAAATTGGATGCGTTGCGTTATATACTGGCTGTCCAGCAAAGTCTAGCGTAACTAAATGAACACAATCCTGAATTTCCAACTCTTCTGGGTGTTGGAGAATGTTGGTTGCTCTCTCAGAGACTTCTTCAGGAATCGGATTACCTTTTCTACTTTCTTGGAAAAGTACTGGATCGCTTGGTGTGCTTGTCTTTTTATCTACTGATTCGTCTCCAACAGCAATTGCAGTTTCACTGTCATTCTCTATCCTTTTTTCCTCGACATTCAAGCTTTTGTTATTTTCTTTGACAAGGCTTCCTACTGTTTGATCTACTTCTTCGACAGGATACGCTTGGCTAAGATGCTCTTCTTCTTCAACGTCTTCCTCAGTTGATCTCAGTTCATGTTTAGGGTTATCATCAAAGGATGCTAAAAGGTTTTTAGCAACCGCTCTTGCTGTACAATCAACGAGGGAGGTCTCGAACGTCTCGTCCTTATGCCAAACATCTGCTTCTGCTTTAGAGAGGGAGCGATGTACTCTAACGCCTTCGGTACTGTCTTCCTCAGGATTGAAGTCTTCACCTAAAATTAAAATGCATTTTATTATCAAATTATTTAGTTTTTAAATATATCTTGTTTAATGATTTATAAAACAAAAAAAACTTTAGTGAGCTAGCATTATGTAGGATGCTCGCCATACGTTTTGCCAGATGATTTTCCTGTCTACACATACAAACCCTTTACCCTCTAAATCAGTATTCATGTGTCGTTTTAAAACTGAATATGGTTAGAGTAGATTTTATATGAAAAGTTATTTTTCAGAAGGTTTGCAATCCCTTTTAATTAGCACCCCTGGATACGGCCATAGATTTTAAAAATACTGTAAATAGTACTATTCCGTATTTAAGTGGATTTTCTTACGTCTTAAAGATCTTAAAAGGCTTGTCTTTCCTGCACCGGACTGACCAACTAGTACCACTGGAATACGACAGTATTTCGCTTCGCCACTTTTAAGTGCTAAGTCGTAAGCTTCTTGTGCCTTTGGGCCACGGGCCAGGATCTCTCCAGGCGCTGCAAAAAATAGAAATAAAAATTAAAAAATCCTATTTTGACAAATGTATACATTGGAAATATTTATCATATTTCTTTGCTGGCCGAGTCTACTCTTTTGCTTTTTCTTTTGCTGTAGGAGCATCAAAAGAAAAACAAGGATACTCTGCCATCAGCAAGGAAGGTATTTCATATAGACTTTAAATTTAGGAAAAAAAACAATTGTTCGTTGTCTGACTTACTTGTATCTGGAACTTTAAGGGTCCTAGAAACATTTATGAAGATACAAAGGTAAAGCGTTAAAATAAGATTGGTTTTATTAATAAGAAAAGCTTCTGGGTAAAGAATTAGAGACTAACCTTGCTAAAATGCTAGCACATCTCATGAATTGAGGAATTTTGTCAACTATCTTTTGTGGAGTCCATGATCAATTTTCAAGCATTCTATCCCATTCATCATGTTGAAGATGAATGTCCATCTGATTTGAAACAGTTTTAAAAATTAAAGGTCTCGTTCAATAAATTTCGTGTAACTCCCCTTTTGAAAATCATACTTTAGTGAAGCATGGGCAAAAAAAGCGTTTGCAAATTTTGCGTAGGTCTCCGCGGTATCTTGATGCCTGAGCCCTGTTTCAATTCCCTTACTTAGATTTCCCTCAAGGATGTTAAGTAGGTATAATTTTTAGATTTTCAAAAACGAATAACCGTCCCAAAAAATTTAAGAGGAAAAGTTTTTTCAATAATGAGCAATAATGGCAAAAAGCGCCAAAAACTAGACTTTCGTATGAGTTTTGATCCCAATTTTCGTTTTGGGTTAACACTCAAAACCTTTTTTAAACAGTTAGAAACTGGTGTACTATGCCTGTTTGAAGCGGTATTTTCAATTGTACAAAGATGTTTTGTTGCATTTATGTTAGAATGTTGCTTTGTCAGGTTTTTTTTATAGAAAATATATGGGAAATAAGCAAATTAAGGCCTAAACCTAATTTTCGAATAAAATTTTTGCTTTGGGTTAACACTTTGATTCCACCGTTCATCGGTCATCTCCACTTCCAAACAAGTTAAACTTTCTGAACAACAAGATTTTAGCCTTGTACAACAGCCTTTCTTCAAGAAAATAGTTTTTGGCGCTCACTGCTTGAATACGAAAAGAATTCTCTCTTAATGCAAAAAAATTAAAAAATCATACCGTAGTTTCAGAGGTGGAGGTGGATCTATTTACAATGCGTTCATAAGACAGCTTAACGGTAAATTGCTCGTCATCTTTAGATGTGAATGGATATGTTCGTCTTTCAGAAATACGGATGTAGGAAAGATCAAAATCAGTTGGCGGGTTTTCTTGAAATAATTCAAGACCATGATTTGGTTTAACTTTCATGTTGTCGCGGATAAAGTTAAAAAGAACGTCTACTTCTTTGTCTTCAACCTGTTCTTGACATTTTGAACCTGTTGACAAAAAAAGTATATATATCTCGTAAGAGCTCCTCTCCTCTCCTCTCCTCTCCTCTCCTTTTCCAAAGTTCACATTACCCTGAATCGTTTACCTGAATCGATGATAAAACGAAAGTCCAGTTCCTCTGCAGGCTGGAAGACGTCCACAATAGCTCTTTTCACAGTAGATCCACATAGATAGAAATATGGTTCAGTATCAGATCTTTTAATCACATTGGCAAGTGGTTCACATTTTGGGATATTTCTGTAGGTCACTGCATTAGTTGTGGCATCAGTTGCTAGAAATATCTGAAAGTGTGGAATACAAAAATGAATATATAACTAACTAGCTAACCTCTGGCTTATTAAACATCTATTTGTTTTTGTTTTGTTATTTTTTTGTTTTGTTATGTTATGTTATGTTATGTTATGTTTTGCTTTGTTTTGTTTTTGTTTTTGTTTTTGTTTTTGTTTTTGTTTTGTTTTGTTTTGTTTTGTTTTGTTTTTTGTTTTTTGTTTTTGTTTTGCTTTTGTTTGTTTGTTTGTTAAGTTTGTTCGCTTTGCACTGTGTTTACTTTCACCCAGGTACTAGCACCGTACGTTCTTGAAACATTAATTTTGCAGAATCGAAAATATTTTTTTCTAAAAACGGTTTTTGAGCCAAACGTTCTCATAATTTCAGCCTATATATGGATAACCTGCCGGCATTCTCATCCAATTCACGCAGTCTGTCTGTTTGTCGTTTCTTTGCCAAATTTGATTTACGACAACAAAGTAAAATGTAAATGACTTAAACGAACAAGGACAATCTGTCGCTCTAAAACTATTAAATTGAACAATACCTATGTACGCATATTAGTCCCTAGGGTTTACAGTACTTCATTAATACGTATTAGTCCCTAGGGCTTTAAAGTATTCGCTGTAATGTAACACTTATAGAGTCATTAAACTGATGATGGACGATGGATATCGTCCGAAATATCTATTCAAGAAACTTCTAGTTATTCTTTTTGTCTATAAAATGTAAATAATAATAATAATAATAATAATAATGATGATGATGATGATGATAATAATAATAATTATTATTTAAACATTTTATAATAAAATTGAACGATAAGAACATGTTAAAAATGTGACGACGTTTCGACGTTGCACAACGTCATTATCAAGTCAAAAATGAACTAGAAAAGTAAAATATATATAGAAAATATATATAGATGTAGATCGTTTAACGTTAACGCGACAAGTTCCATAGTAAAAGCCAAACTAGGATGTAGATCGTTTAATGTTAACGCGACAATGAATCAGCTTTTTCAGTTTAATGGCAATTTGTACGAACAAATAGAAGGCGTTGCCATGGGGTCGCCTTTAGGCCCCTTAATGGCCAATGTTTTCATGTGCCACTTGGAAGATCAACTTGTATCTAATGGAAACCTACCTAATTTCTATCGAAGGTATGTAGATGATACGCTTGTTATCATGCCTGATGCTAATACTTCGAGGGATTTTCTGTCAGCGTTAAACGATCTACATCCTAGTTTGGCTTTTACTATGGAACTTGAAAAAGATGGAAAAATTGCTTTTGTTGGCATGGAAATTACAAAACAAGGAACAAAGTTGGAGACAGAGGTGCATAGAAAATCAACAAACACTGGTTTGCTCTTGCATTTTCATAGTCATGTTGATAACAGGTATAAAGAATGTTTACTTAAAACCATGGTACACCGGGCCAAAGCATTGTCATCTACATCTAAACCTTTGGATCGTGAATACGGAAAAATTCGTACTTTTTTCACGCTTGAATTAACCCAAAGGTCTTATTGATTCTAATGTAAATAGAAATCGGATCGAGTTATCAATACGCTCCCGAACATTCAGTTGAAGACCGAATCGTTAGGATAAGCATTCCTTTCAAAGATCAGAAGGCATCAAATGCAGTGAGAAGACAACTTTGTGGATCAAACTTGGATTAACTATACAACCTGTCTTCACCAGCAAGAAGTTAGAGCAAATCCTTAAACCTAAAGAGGAGAAACCTTCCATTGTGAATCAACACAGTGTAGTATACTATTACAAATGTGATCTGTGTGATGCGAATTATGTGTGCTACACAACGAGATATTTACACCAGAGGGTAGCGGAACACAAGGCTCCTACGTCATCTATTGGAAAACACGCCCGAGAACATGGTCCCTTGAGCGACAGCCAATTCAAAGTTTTGAAAAGTGCAAAGACAGATTTGACTGTCTCATTAATGAGATGCTGCTGATCAAACAACTCAAACCTAGTTTGAATGTACAATCAGATTCCATATGTGCCAAACTTTTTGTCTGATTATGTTATTATATATCTATTTTATATCTATTGTTATTATTTCTATATATATTCTACTTTTCTAGTTCATTTTTGACTTGATAATGACGTTGTGCAACGTCGAAACGTCGTCACATTTTTAACATGTTTTTATCGTTCAATTTTATTATAAAATAATAATAATAATGATAATAACAATAAAACAATAAAAAAGAGATTATGAATATAAAATAACAAATATATGTACAAATTACTTATATATCAATTAAAAAAAACATATTTGTAAAATAAATTAATTTAACTCGAAACACGAGACCAGCTCTTCACACTGATATAATATTATATTAAAACTATACATTTATTAAATTCTAAATAATTCTAAATTTCGGCTACATTGGCGTTAAGGTTAAAGTCATTCATGAATTCATTGTCTGATAATAATAATAATTATTATTATACAGCTTCTCATTAATCCCATATAGGTAACTGTCCAATTATTTTCTTAATTGAACAGGTCTTGTTAATATGGGATTAATTAGGCAGCAACATAATTAATAGGTAATGGGATTTCATGCTCCCCAATAAAGAAATAATTAGACTCGGAAATTTCCTCTGACTGCCAAATTGGACTCGGCCTACGGCCTCATCCAATTTTGTCAGTCCTCGGAATTTTCCTCGACAGCATGGAGTCCTATTACTTATACTAAAAATAATAATAATAATGATAATAATAATAATAATAATAAATAGGTGCTTATAGGGCGCATTTCTAGCCTCAATGCGCCTAGCATCGCATATATATATGATTAACTAAAAATAATGTTTTTTTGAAATAAAAACGTCTTAAGTTTAGCTTTGAAAGTTTCTACTGTTTCTGCTCTTTCAATATGTTCAGGAATTGAGTTCCATAATTTCGGTGCAAATGGAGATTTTAAGAAAGCGCGTCCGCCATAGGAATTGGATTTGATAGATGGGAGTGAGCAATAGATAACAATGAGCGAGTTGATGATAGTGATAGACATTGGACTATACCAACCTTTACCCGAATCACTTTACATGACGGCGTGGAGTACACAAATTCGTAACGAACGAACGGAATACCCTTTTCAGTTTGATTTTCCATCCATCCAATCAGGTTGTGGTATTCGAGACCGTCAACAATACCTCCTACAAATTTTATTCGCCATTTTGTTGCGTTTGAAGTGTTTTCCCATTTCACGTGGCTCAGCAGTTCCTGTGCATCAAACTCAGTGCCTATTTCATCTGAAAAACCAGCAAAAAAAAAAAAAAAGGATTTTGAGAGCGAATTGACAGATGAATTTCAGAATTCAGGTTATAAAGTTTTACACGATAAAAAGCAGCATATATCTACTGCAAGTTAACGGAACGAAATACCAATAAACCCGCGAGGAAAAAAGCGTTACAATCTAGAAGACAGGGGAAGTGCAAAAACGAAGGAATCATGGGGAGGGAATGAATTAAGAAATAAATGAGAGAAAGAAAGAAGAGCTAAAGAGGGAAGATGAAAATAGAAAACAAAAAGTATACAATATGAACACGGCCTCAACATCATTAGTATGAATGGACTACAGGCAGAGATCCCGCAAACACTGACAAGTTACAAGACAAATTAACTTGCACACCATATTTGGCATTAAAATGACACATCATGTATTTCAGAACGATTTTTTAAAATCCTTTAAAGTGCTTATAAGCCTTTAAAATCAAATTAGTTAGCTTAAACTGCTTAAATTGTTCGTAAAGCTAGCTTCGATGCCAGTAGAAGGGACTATTGCTCAACATTACATTCAGTATTAAAGAACACTTACCATGGTTTACGTTAGATAAATATATGTGTCCAAAGTGGGACCATATGTTGTGTATCACATCTTCCTTTCGGCCGCTTTCTTTATGTATCGACTCTAAAACTTTGATCATTTGACTTGAAAAGCTAGTACAGTCAGTACTGTAGCTGGACTGATCCTGAAAACGAGAAAATAGGAAGTAATAAAGAAACACATAAACATGGATTTTAAACTCATAAATAAATATTTCTCCTTAGAACAGATTACATTTCAGTAAACGATAGAATAGATACGATCGAAAAATGAAAAAAATCTCACAAAAAAAGGAATTAAAAGGACGGGTATAAGAAGACAAAATAACAGAAAAACTGTTGATCAGACATAAAAACTCATAGTTCCGACTCGATCACTGGTGCAGCAGTTTTCTCAGTGTAATTAAAAGATTGTCCCACAAAACAGCTACATAAACAAACACACACGCGCGCGCACACACACACACACGCACACACACGCACACACACGCACACACACACACACACACACACACACACACACATAACTAAAACAATACAAATATTTTTTTGAACATATTGATTAGTATTTTAGACAGTTAAGCGGAATGAACCTACCTTATTGAAAGAATCCTTGAGTTTAACTTGAAAAAATTTAGAATCCGCATCTACGGGCTGTAGCACGAAGCCGGAACCATTCGAATGAACGAATGGAAATCTCCTACATTCTTTGTAGTCTTCCGTTTGAGTTTTTAGGCCATTACTCTGACGAAAAAATTATAAGTTAATACTCATGAGTTAATTGGAAATAATATTTAATATGTTGATTTTAAAGATTTCTAGATTGATCATTAAAATAAACTGTTTTTAGATATATAACAACAAGGTATTAGTGATAATGTCAGACGTTATACCTTCAGAACAGTGAAATAA
Organism: Actinia tenebrosa; assembly: GCF_029948245.1. Lineage (NCBI taxonomy): Eukaryota > Metazoa > Cnidaria > Anthozoa > Actiniaria > Actiniidae > Actinia > Actinia tenebrosa. The sequence continues at coordinate 3,193,982 of NW_028292575.1, read as the reverse complement.
TTACTCCTGTTTTGCTAAAACAATAATTAATTCCTACCTGAAATTTTTGTTCTTTTTATTAAATTTTTATGACAACGCTCTTGCAATTCGGGGTAGTCTTAGATATTCTGCTTTTCCCAGCACGTGAAAGCTGCATGTGCTGCACGTGATCACTTCAAGGTGGCGTGATGCTTGCACGCACGCGACAATGACTGGATAAAAAGGCGGGAAGAACTTCAAAGAAACAAGAACAAGAATTTTTTTTTTTTCCAATGCATTTTTTTCTTTACTTGTACAAGAACATAATCAAAAGGTAAGCTGTGGTTAGTTTTGTTCATTGTTGTCGCCAAACTTTTGTCTTGATATTCTCTCTCTGTCTTTCTGTTTATTAAGCTTAATACATCTTGGTTGTCATTTGAGATTCTGCTTGCAGTTTTAAAGTGTGTGTCTTGTTATTCCGTCTGGTTCTTTTTGTAAGTGTGTTAGAAGGTTTGCTTTCTTTCTTTTTGAGTGTGTGCGTCTTGCTTTGTTTTGTAAGTGGTTTCTCCACTACTTCACTACTTCAACATACTTAGAGCTATTGAAAATATATCAACGGTTTTTATCCTATTTTCAGATAATGCTCTCTATCACGGTTCCTCTGCCATAGTAATAAATATAGGTCAATTAAAATTTGAACAAGGCAAACCGTGGTGAGTTGTTTTGTTGTTCTCGGTTTCCCTCGGGACAGAATTTCTTCCAAGTAGCACCTAAAACATCATTTAGAGGAATCGTGAAGGACACTCTTGTTTACTTACAATAATTTCCTTTATTTTGAGTTTTGCTGCATATCGATTTTCTGCCTCTCCTTCTATAATAAATGTATTGGTCTGATTTTCATAACGAATGTCAGTTGTGGTGTCCTTCATTAGTCTATGAATAGTTCGACCACTTCTCCCGATGACAAACCCAACCAGGTTTGAATCTGGGACAGGAACTGTTGTAATATATTCTTCTGCATTCTACATACCAAAAGATTAAAAATTTAGTATCATAAATATATTTTCAATACTCTAATTGGTGCTCACATGACCACACATGCAATACATAGCATTACTATACTTATCCTAATAAAAATAAAATAATAATAAAAATAATAATAATAATAATAATAATAATAATAATGTCTTTGTTTTCGAGAGGGTGACACGTGACAGTAGCCAACTCTCCATTGACAAATTTGTGGCCCTTATGTTTAACATCTCTAAGTGAGACTGGATTGTCATATCATCACTGTCATATCATTCACTGTCATATCATTCACTGTCATATCATTCATTGTCATTATCATTCATTGTCATATCATTCATTGTCATATCAATCATTGTCATATCATTCATTGTCATATCATTCATTGTCATTATCATTCATTGTCATATCATTCATTGTCATATCATTCATTGTCATTATCATTCATTGTCATATCATTCATTGTCATTATCAATTCATTGGTTCATTATCATTCATTGTCATTATCATTCATTGTCATTAGCATTCCTTGTCATATCATTCATTGTCATTATCATTCATTGTCATATCATTCATTGTCATATCATTCATTGTCATATCATTCATTGTCATATCATTCATTGTCATACATTCATGTCATATCATTCATTGTCATTATCATTCATTGTCATATCATTCATTGTCATTATCATTCATTGTATACATCAGTGTCATTCATCATTGTCATATCATTCATTTCATATCATTCATTGTCATATCATTCATTGTCATATCATTCATTGTCATATCATTCATTGTCATATCATTCATTGTCATATCATTCATTGTCATTATCATTCATTGTCATTATCATTCATTGTCATATATCATTCATTGTCATAGTCATTCATTGTCATATCATTCATTGTCATATCATTCATTGTCATATCATTCATTGTCATATCATTCATTGTCATATCATTCATTGTCATATCATTCATTGTCATATCATTCATTGTCATATCATTCATTGTCATATCATTCATTGTCATATCATTCATTGTCATATATCATTCATTGTCATATCATTCATTGTCATATCATTCATTGTCATTCATTGTCATTATCATTCATTGTCATATCATTCATTGTCATATCATCATTGTCATATCATTCATTGTCATATCATTCATTGTCATATCATTCATTGTCATATCATTCATTGTCATATCATTCATTGTCATATCATTCATTGTCATATCATTCATTGTCATATCATTCATTGTCATATCATTCATTGTCATATCATTCATTGTCATATCATTCATTGTCATATCATTCATTGTCATATCATTCATTGTCATATCATTCATTCTGTCATATCATTCATTGTCATATCATTCATTGTCATTATCATTCACTGTCATTATCATTCATTGTCATATCATTCATTGTCATATCATTCATTGTCATATCATTCATTCATTGTCATATCATTCATTGTCATATCATTCATTGTCATATCATTCATTGTCATATCATTCATTGTCATATCATTCATTGTCATATCATTCATTGTCATATCATTCATTGTCATATCATTCATTGTCATATCATTTCATTGTCATATCATTCATTGTCATATCATTCATTGTCATATCATTCATGTCATTCATTGTCATATCATTCATTGTCATATCATTCATTGTCATTCATTCATTGTCATATCATTCATTGTCATTATCATTCATTGTCATATCATTCATTGTCATTATCATTCATTGTCATATCATCATTGTCATTCATTGTCATTCATCATTCATTGTCATTGTCATTCATTCATTTGTCATATCATTCATTGTCAATCATTCATTGTCATTATCATTCACTGTCATTATTGTCATTCATTGTCATATCATTCATTGTCATAATTCATTGTCATATCATTCATCATGTCATATCATTCATTGTCATTATCATTCATTGTCATATCATTCATTGTCATATCATTCATTGTCATTCATTGTCATCACTGTCATTCATTGTCATATCAGTCATGTCATTCATTGTCATTCATTCATCATTTCATTATCAATCATTCAAATTATCATTCATCAATAATTATTATTAATTATCAATATCATTTGAATATCATTATCATTAATTATCATTTATTCATATCATTAATTATCATTTTCATCAAACAACATTATCCTCGTTAAGTCATTCCAGCATTAGCATTATCTAAAATATCATTATCAATTTTAATTATTTTCATTTTCATTTTCATCACACCATCAAATAACTTTATCATCTCATCGTCATCATCATCATTATCCTTCACTGTTTTGTAATTGATAATTATCAATGAACACTGATATTTGATGTTGACTCTTTCATGTACAAAATTATCAAGTAGAACATTAATTTATTAATTATAAATATTTCAATAGCTTATACCATTGCTGCAGCTTCTTGACAATGCTTTCTGCCATGTTTATAAATCAAATATTGTATTGACAAAAGAAAGGTAGAAATCAATTTTCATGTATTGAATGATATCCATTCCTGCAAAACACAAATGTTTCAACATCAAAATTAATATCTTAATACTCCATATTCACTTTAACTGGATTTCATTTCGTAATACTATATAACAATGTCCCATAACTAATTGCTAATCATCCTCACATAACACTGGGAAATTTAAAACAGACTTTCAGTGTATTCATTTTTAAGGAAAACTAAATCATGGCTGCATGTACTGAATTAAAACTGTTAATCCCTGCACAGTAAAACAACACTGGGGTGGGGATTTGAAATTGAAAAATTATGTGGCCCCTTCCTGACAAGAAAATTTAAATCAGGTGTTTCTCCATGTTTCTTTATAACTAAAAAAAGTAATTCTTATTCAAGTAAGAATACTATAACTAACTAACCTAAGTTCAGACATTTTCGTTGCAATACTATTTAATAGTGAGTCTTTAAAAAATTCACTTTTAAGGGAGCATTTTTTCTTTAGAATGGGCATGGGGGAGGAGAAAGGGCAGACAGAATTCACATACTTAAACTTTTATGATAGAAAAATCATAAACCCTAATCCCAGCTTTAATAAATTAATATAAATATATATATATATATATATATATTGTGATCCTAATAGCCCATTAGTAATGTCCCATTCTTCTTCAGTGAGACATTGTTTTGATTGAATTAATACTTACAACAAAAGCTAGAACTTCAGTATTAAATGTTGTTAATGATGTTGCTTGCATGCAATGGCTACTTATTTGACTGAGTTGTTGCTTTGTTTGATTGAGCTTTTTTATTATTGAATATCTGGTATTAATTTTTTCTTATTTATTCTTTTTTTTTTTTTTTTTTCTCTTTGTCTGCCGACACTCACTAAATATGTTTTGTCTTTTGGCAAGTCAATTGCAAATTATGCGTCTCACTTTCTGGTTTGACGTCAAATAACTTGGTGTGTCTAAAAAAAATATTTGCAACCTTTTTATAGCTATAATACATTAAAAATTAAGTTATAACACACACAACATTCAACTCACATGTTGATTTTTTATTCATTGTCAAAGTGGATGGAAAAACAAATTTTAAATGTCTGACTGAGGTCAACTGATAAACAATCATTGGAAGCAAAAGTATGTTAGAAATGAACGCAATAATGTAGAAAAACCTTAAGGAAAAGGGTGGTGGGGGAGGGGGTTTCATGGCTTACTTAAATCTTCCAGGGGGTGAGAAATTAAGTGGAAGCCAGGAGGGAAGAAGAAAAATCGTGGCATCTTTCATCTTATCTACAGTTATAAATGTGGACAGCTCCTATTTATTAATGTGAGTTCAATAGCTTCCTAATATGATGTTTCTGTGACAGGTGTAAGCCTAGTGCAAATATAACTGAACTCGACTACTAGCAAAATACATTATGGGTGTAATTAAACCAATGCAATAATTCTTAAACAGTAGAAAATTATAACCTCAGGTACTTAAAGCATAAGGGATTAATCCTAATTAAATTGGCTTGGGATGAATGGTGATATGGATTCCAAAGGGAGGGGGCAGCATTTTTTGTTTTTTTGTTTGTTTGTTCGTTTGTGTATTTGTTTGTTTGTTTGTTGTTTTTTCAACCAAAGCTAAGGGGGAAACAATCAATTTGACAATAACTATATATTTCAGCAATTCTAGCAAGGGGGCACAAATTTTAGGTTCAAAGGGATTCATGCAATAAAACTAAAGTTGTTTCAACTTGGTGACTATGTAAGGTACATAGGGGCCACATAGTCTCCCAACCAATCAATTATTGGGTGCAAATAATGGTGGTCTTTATTATGGTAGCCCATCTCCTAATAAATGGCGTTCAACATGACTTGTAGATCTTGTATATGGTATCCCAAAAAAAAACGCTTAAAAATAATGATTTCCAAATGCAAATCTTTTTTTTTTTTAATTTTTCAATTAAGTTTTCTTTACCATTTAAAAATTTTTGTACAAAACTGGGAAATACTCCATTAAAGAAAGACGCCATTACAGCGAAATTTATCTGTGGAGTCAAGATTGTTTGTTAATTGACTTTTTTCCAAGTTTAGAGACGGATACATTTTTTTCTTGAAATGGGGCTAACTCTATCCCACTTCATAAACTAAATACTTATGCTGATATTAAGATAAAAACGAATTCAAAGTTGAAGACAACTTACTTGATTTGGAGACATTGAAGAGTCAGAAGTGACCGGCACCTAATGCTTCGTCTATTTTCCAAACAGAAACCACTTATATTTTAACGATGATCCTCTTTCTTAGGATCTTATATTACCACTCTCATGTTTTAACCATACTTAGACTCTATAAGAGAGCAAATCGCTGTATATATTCTACATACTTAAGGCTTAAAAACCCCCCTCAAAAAAAAAAATTTCTTCTCGCTGCAATTTCCAAGAAATCTCTAAAAATGTCAAACTTTTGTACTTGGGGGGCTCCCAAAGTAAGCAATTTTTTTAAATAACGTATTAAATAGATCGTATGGTTTTTTTAATCTTCTTTCTGTTCGTTTTACTCTAGGTTGTCATTAAAAGTGTTACTGGTCTGTATTTTCTGATAAAAGTCAAAAAAGATAAAGATATCGGGGTAAAAATCATGATCGTCTTATCCCTTCCCTCATTGCGTTTTTTATGCCCAGTGGCCCTCGTTTTCATGGGTTGTGAGCTAGACAAAACGTATATATCCAAAAATAGAAATCGAAAGCGGAAGAAATATCCTTTCTCTCTCCGTCGAAGCATTTTAATCAAAATTCCCCATGACGTCACATCTTGTTTATGAGGAGGGCAGAATGGTAAATAACAATAAGAATTTGGACTAATTGAGCTGAATTGATATCTCTGATACAGTCAACTACGGGCATTAACGTTGTCCACCAAAAAAGACATTAAAAAATTTACACATTTACACTTTACACATTCAGACTAAAAGAAATATCACGTGTTTCCTCGAAGGGTCTGGCATAAAACAAACGCTGAAATACCATTCTCCATCTTAAATCCTCACTAAATGGTCGGGGCATTCTGGATTTTCGATTCACGAGTTGAATTTTACATTTAAAGTTCAGGCTGACGCACACGAGGCAAAGAATACATAATGAAACACGTGATATGTCTTTTAGTCTAAATGTGTAAATGTGTAAATGTAACATTTTATATACCGATGTCTACCCAACAAGTAGAAATGTACAGTGCCATTTTTCCCGCTGGCAAATATTATCAATTAAGACTTTGCGATTTTACTAATATCAGGTCACATGCAATTTGCCTGATTCAGCTGATTCAAAATTCAATCGGCATAATGTTCACACACTTATTTTACCCTCTGGATGTTTTTTTTTTTTTTCTTTTCTTTCATATTTACTAACTGCTTCAGGGACTTTTGCAAAATGTCACATAATTGTAAGCCAACATTTTACAGCTTTGTCAGCAAATAACTGAGCTTTTTGATTTTTGTACTCATTTTCGTAATTATTAACCGCTGGCAGAAGTAAATGTGGACTTAATATATAGTTCAAGTTCAAGTTCAAGTTTATTCAATAAATGAATGACTTTATTTATACACACACATCACAAGAGAAATAGCATATTAGTGACATAACTAGAATCATAAATAGAAACAAACATTTTACAGTAAGTATTTACAAATATAGTGTAGATAAAGTAAAATGAACATTGAAAATATACACCACTGACCTGCAAATAGTAAGGCATATAGGATTTTCACTACAGCGCTGTTTCACTCTCTCCTCAGGTGAAGTGGTCTTTTATACAAACTTGTCGGTCTTATGGACGAATACATATATATACACTTATATACACTATTTCAATAAAGTTAGTCACCTGTAAAGCTACAGAGTTGAGACCGACAAGGATTATGGATAGATACATTTTACATGTTTCAACCGCTTGATAACTGTGGATGGACTTGAGATCTTCTACCAGTTAAAAGTTAACCTCCTCTGAGCATCCTCAACTGCTGCAGTTTGTGTCAAAAGCATTACTTGTTGGATATATAACATTTCCCCATGATTCTCAGAAATCTCAGCTTTCTAGGTTTTGGTGACTAACTTTATTGAAATAAGTATATATACCCAAGTGCATTGTTCACGTTTATAACCAATACGAATTTGCTATACATACATACAGTGCTTTCCATAATAAATTTTCATCTGTGAACGATTTTCGCTCAAAGTCACATAATTTCAGTAATGTTTAAGAAGTAGTCAACACTCTCAGTGTGCGTCCATTGACTTAAATATGGATGCATGCAGGAGGCTATTGAGCATTGGAGAAGGATATAAAGATTGCCATGAGGCTATTAGTTCAGTGTGACTATAGTTTCTTAAGTGTTTAATAGCCAACAATAATACATCTATAATTCTATAACATTTATAATTGATGCGACTTTAAGTGGTTTATCACAGTTCAGTTGAGTGCCCGTGCTAAAAAGAAAAAATAATCGAGGGCCACAAGTTAATCAGTTAACAAAATTACTCTCACGTGTCATCCTCATGAAATAAAGTCTTCAATCAGTCAATTAAAAAAAACATATCCTGAGGTATGGAGAAAATGCTATTAGCTATAGCAGAATCTTTGATAGGATCGACATATGATATCCATTCCTTCTCAAAAGGATCTAATCAACCCTATCTATTTTGGTCGACCATTCAATAAGTATTGGATGTATTCATCCCCCGGGGGGAGGGAGGGGGGGACTCCTTTATATCACGAGAAGGCGGGTGGTGCTCGTCGTACCTTTTAAGGGTCAACATCAGCGATCTGGTGCCTTTTAATGATAATAATAATAATAATAATAAAAATAAATAACTTTATTGACAATAATAATTAACTAATAATTCATTATAATATGAGACGTGATAAGAATATTGCTATAATTATAAAACAAAAAAGGAGAGATTATGAATATAAAATAACAAATCTATATAATATTTACTTATTTATCTATGAAAACATATTTGTAAAATAAATTAATAGCTCAAAACAGGAGTCCAGCTCTTCACACTGATATAATACTATATTAAAACTATACATTTATTATTAAAATCTAAATATTTCTAAATTTCCGCTACATTGGCGTTAAGATTATTAAAGTCATTCAAGAATTCATTGTCCCTTAAAAAAAAGTACTGACTTAATTATTTCAAAAGATAATCGAGGTTCTAATCCATGTTATAGTACTTGCATATGTGTCCCCTGTCTTCTTGGTTAATTTCTCAGTAAGGTGCCCCATTCCTCCATTTATACCAAAAACTAAGGGCGTAAAAGTTCCCATATCGACAATCGATTACTCTTTGCTGGTTACTTTCTCTTTTTTTCGCTTTCTTGATCCTTGAAGATTGTATAGAAGTGGATTTGTTTTGGGTTGCTCTTAGGAATTAACATGCGATACTCTTACATCAAAAAATGCAGTTACTCCCGCCTGTGCCCAAAACGATCCAGCTTTGATGTCGAGCCTTGCATCCTGGACTTGTGCTAGTAGATTTTAGATTAAATTGTTCGCCATCCAATGGGATAAGCTGTGGCTCCTTTTGAACGTTGTTGCAAACCTTGTTTAAAAAGTATGGCAAGTAGATTACGGACATTGTCATGTCTTTGTGCAACAAATCTCCCCTTTTAAAGATAGTGCAAGGTTACGCGAAAGGTTTGTC